>NW_028292569.1:4554709-4638417 GCF_029948245.1 Actinia tenebrosa | reverse complement strand
TGCCTAACTTTTACCTAGGGCCCGTCTCTTATATTAACGCACGATACACAATGAATTAAAACTGTCCGGCATAAGGAGACTAATCCTTTCAATAATCTTTTTTCATTAATTGAAAATATTTATCAGCTTTCGAAAATTGCAACAGTAATGAGTATCATCACACGATACTCATGGTTAACTTTAAACAAATTCCCTGACTTTAGGTGAAATGGGCAATTTCCCTGACCAAATAAAAAATTCCCTTATATTTGTTTCCGCAGACTGTGTTTTTTTTCCCGTGACTTTCCCTGAACCCTGGGAACCCTGTAGTCTATAATTCAAATAAAGATTTTTTATCACCTATCAGTTTAAGTCATAGGTTGGTTTGGTGTAATAACCCTCGCCAATTAACACGAGGGACTTTTAATCTAAGTGGACAGACTCAAGGGTGTGCATGGTATTCCCTTGCCCTCGCACTTCTATGGTGTCTTTTGCTTCCTGTTCTTACATCAATGTGATACAGATACTCGCTTCCTCACACAACACCAACCCGCCAACTTCTTATCCTTGAGTTGCACTGCATGCTCCTGACTTCGAACATCCCAAAGGGGTTGTCTTTGAATAAACTTGTGTCTGTTTCCTACTTATTCAGCTCATAATATTGTTTCAGGGATTAAATTTTGATTTATGTATCAAATGCACATCAGCCCTTGAGGTATTGTTTCAGGACTTGACCAAATGCAAATGTATTTTACGTTACGTTCTAGCATAACCCTCTTCCAACCCCTTCTGCAACAGTGCTGTCCTTGGCTTTCTACTCGTTCTTACTTTCTTTTGTGCTTCTGATTTCTCACTGCTTAAGGTCTTCCGTGATTGTTGAAAACTACAACAATAACGAAAGCACTAATGTGGTGTTAAATGTGCTTGAGGTATTAATTCATCATCATCAGGTCAATCATCATCAGCGATCATCACACATCATCACTATCATCACCAAACCACTACTCTATCATAAAATAGATTCAAAAATAATATTTTAATTTAAGTTCTATTCCACTACCTTACCATATTCCATGCACACAAAACGCTCGACTCACATTTTATTTTTAACGGAGAGAGTGCTCGAACCATGACCCGACCTTTGGACCGGTAGTGTGCAAGATAACGCGTTTAGCCTACTGCCACCCACACTGTAAATACATCATCACCACCAATATCTCAATCATCAGCATCAACCTCCAGTAACGCCATCATCAATCATCATCATCATCATCACCAATATCATATCTCAGTCTTGTATACTTATCATCATCACCATCATCAGCACATCATATCAGCATGATCATCACTGTCACCATCATTACAATCAATCCTGATGGTGATGGTGATCATTCCTTATCATAATACAAAAGGTAAACCCATGCCATAGAAATAAATAGTAAAGGTTACTGTGGAAATCTATTAACAAATCTTACCTGGTCACAATCATTGCCATAACGAAAAGACCAAACAAGAAGACTCAATCATCAAAGATGATGGTGTAGATAGTACTAATGGTCAGTAAATAAGACACTCAGTTATTGAATGACACAGACAGAAATATGGACAGACTGACTGCATGGACACACAAGACAGATGGATGGAGCGGACCGAGAGAGTGATGAAAAGACAGACACAATTAGACAGATGAGATCAATCAATCAAGATGATGGCTTAGATACTACTGACATCATAAATAAGGACCAACTCGTGTTCTCATTATTGACAGACAGACAGAAATGAGCAGACAGGAATGTTGTTTCCCTTTGCATGCTTTTCAGTTCAAACCCATTGAGCTGCCACCACTGGGCCCGGTTGTTCAAAGCTGGGTTAGCGCTAATCCAGGAGTAACTCTATAGGTCTTATTAAGAGGTAACCCAGGATTAGCACTATATCGGCCTTTGAACAACTGGGCCCTGCTGTACCCATTAGAGCGATTAGAGATAACAAATAACAAGCTCCATAGGCAGCGTGAGTTAGGAGGATGGGGAAAGGGGGGGTGGGGATAGTGAATAATTACGATCTTGTTCTCTTGTCATATTCTTTCAAACACTGCACACACTCTTTTGTAAATGACACAGCTATCAGGATAAAAGGCAAGTGTGTGTGCGTGGGAAGGGTGGGCATGGGTGGCAGGGGGAGGGGGAGGGGTGGATGACTTACAATCTTGTCCTCTTGTCATATTCTTTGAACATTGCACACACTCTTTTGTCCATGACACAGCTACCAGGATAATAGCATATAAACTAAGTAAACCTTAGAAAAATGAGGAAAGAACAGTTAGTGATTCAATCAAGGGAAGACAGGTCGGGTGCACTGCTAATGGTTGCCTCCAATGTGAGCTGGGTTTGATTTCCTGGACTCAGTTTCATATGTGAGTAAAGTTGTTTGTTGACTTTTTCCTGTACTTCAAGGATTGTTCTCCACCTTATCTTGTTTTCCTTTCTCCACAAAAATCAATTTCTAAGTTCTAATCTAAAAAAAAGTTTTAGACTTATTTTTAGAATTATTATTAATTAAAGTTTAACAATATTGCTTATGGGTTTTTTCTTACAAAGTTTTTGAAATAAATAAATAGAAATAAATAGAAATAACAAAAAATGACTAATGACATTGTCTAGAATGGTTTGGTACGTAGGTTTGACCATTTTATTTATATTTTTGTTTCTTCCACGTTGTTTATTTTATAACCAAGCTTTCGCGCTACTAATGACATAATGAAATAACAAGAATAATAAAAGAAACAACATATCAAAAGAAATGAAAGGAAATTGCATTGAAGTCTTGGTCATAGATACCGGTGCCTTTTTAATTTTTATGAAGTGATTCTAAGTTTTAATTTCATATCATATTTTCATCTATTATAGAGTCTAAGATTGTTAATAAATTTTTTTGGATTTTTGGAGAGTTTTTGGATTTCTGTAAAGACATTAAGACTTCGTAATGCCTATAAAAACTGTTATATCATCATCATCATCATCATCATCATCATTATTACTAGCTCTATTGTGATTGTTTCAAGCACTATGCCACAATAGCCAAAGCTTAATAGATAGGTTTAACATTTTTTTTTTCCTAATGGTATTTACTATTTTATGAGTGTGAGTTACATACCTGTATAGAATAAGAATAAAAAAAGTATTTTTGATTGCTTTCCCCAACACAGTTATTGATCCTGGAAACAAATGAAATAGATTATTTAGACATTATACTGTGTGATAGTTACATATTAGCATTGTAAGTTTTATTATTTTTCAAGTTTTTTGCAGTGCAACTACACCAACCAAGGGCACCCAGACAAATGTTTGTAAAAACTAGCCAATCACAATTGTGTATTTACAGCTATTCTTAAACACATGCGTCCTCTAGCGATCGTTTTTGTCACAACGAAGAAGGTTTGGTGGACGTCAATCACAAGGTGTTTCCATAACATTGTCAGAAAACACAAAGCTATAAGGGCACATGCCTTAGAATGTCATGGAAACGCCTTGATTGACGTCCACCAAAAGCTCCTTTGTCGTGACAGAAACAATCGCTAGATCGGCGCGTGTGATTGAGAATGGCTGTAAACAAAAATATTCTGTGCCAATTTCCATTTTTTTCTCTTTAAAAGCATATATTTGATTTTATATGAGGGAGTGCATAATCACGAGTGAAAAAAAACAGTTTAAATCCAGAATTCATCTGTTAACCAGTTCAAAAAAATGTAATTTGTGAATTAAAATTTGTTTGGGTGGCCTTCGTTAATGTGACAATAGAAGTTTTACAGTCACAATCCATGAAATGTGTCGATGGTAGCCATGACAGGAGGCACAACAAAGTCTTCTCCCCTGGCAAACAAAATTTCTCATGTCAATCAGATGAGAGCAGATTCAATATTGTTCCTGCCTCCCATCATGGCTGCCATCACGTCATGGTGCAAAGCATCTATAGGATTTGCTTGCTTGCATTTTGCCAAAAATTGCAGGGCTCCCATGCCTGCCCATGATCCTTTTGACAGTGTTAATAGCATCTCAAAATCCAACTACTGTCAGTCATAATTATTCATACCAGGGACAGTGATGGTCCATCTTCTTGATACACCTTCTACAAATCCTAAATGAAAACAAAGAGATTTAGTACATTTTTGCGGATTCAAATTTTAATATTTTAATGCCCTTTTAGTTTAGTCTGTCTGTAGCTTAAATATTTATTTATTTACTTTTTTTCTGCATTACCTATGAATTTGTTTGTGCTTAAATAAAGATTATCTATCTGTCTGTCTATCATCCATTTATTCATTCTCCTCGTCTGTCTGTCATTTATCAAAGAATAAAGTTCAATGTCTGGCTGTCTTCTTAACTGTCTCCACTGGTAAAATAAGGATATATAAATTCAAAATCAGTAGATTGTTTCTAAAAAATTTATGCCAATTAGACGAAGTCATTTTCACGTCTCTCATGACCATTATCTTTGAAAACATTATATAGATGGTTGATAAAAAACATGTGAAAGATTTTGATAGCCAATGGACCAAGAAGAAAGCAGCTGCGTGTCACAGTCTACTGGTTTTCAAGGTATAGCAATAATTATCTCTGTCAGTACCTGCAGTGGTGTGCTCTGGGTGGTCTATAAGCTTCGCATTTAGTACATGCTGTCCATTCTGACTCACCCTACGGCAACAACCATAAAAAATAAAACATTAACCATGTGAACTACAGGAAGCCCAACCAGGCTATGTGCAATACATCTGGGGGGTACTCTTGCCCGTTTAGGGTAGGGATGTGCCGCTGAGCCCTCTGAACCCTGACCCTGTTTCAGAGTAAAGATCGCTGAAATTCATACCCTGTTCCAGAGCAAGATCGCTGAAAACCATACCCTGTTCCGGTAGTGCGAAAATGGATACCCTGTTCCAGAGAGGAGAGAGCGTGATTTCATATACCCTGTTCCAGAGCGAGCGTGATTTTATATACGCTGTTCAAGAGTAGAATCGCTGAAAAGCATATCCTGTTTGGCGGCACGTACCTGTATAGCGAATATAGGGGAGTACCCCCCCCCCCCACCCCCAGGCCAATACATTTTTAATATAAAATATTAACAAACTAAAATCAATTAATTTTTTAACTTACATTTTCAGAATTGCGAGCTTTATTTATTTCTGAAAAGTCCAGGCTTTCAGTCGGTAGGGGAACAACTCCTGAAAAATAATCATTTAAAGACTGTAATACGTACATACATACATACATACATATATACATACATAAACTTCATTTTTCCACACGATTTAAAGTAATTAAAGCATACGCTTATGATTGGTTGTTTCTGCACCAATGAGCATCAATCATAATTACTGATGTGAGGATGGATGGATAAATGGGATGGATAGATGGATAGGAAGATAAATGGATAGTTTGATTAGCTGATCAATTAACAAACCCTCCTCCACCCTGTCTTCCTTACCTGGGTCTGAAAAAGAGGCCCGTGAATGTGAAAACAGGAGTAGAAATGCTATAATATTGAATATGATCACATGAATGGTACCCCAGATGCTGGGGAAAAAACAAAAAACAAACAATCAGTTACATAATTTTGTTGGGCTGCATTCATAATGTATGACAGAGGGGGGGGCAGGTGAAATTGAGGGGGATCGGGAAATTTTTGATAGATAAAAGGCGGGGATGGGCAAATTTTTATCAGAAAAATGGGGGGATACACAATTTTTGGAAGAAGCTACAAGCCTTGCTTAGGGCGGGGGATCGTATTTTCTTGCATGACTTTAAAAGGGGGTGTTGAGAATTATTCTGGACATTTCAAATTTTCACCTGCCCCCCCTCTGCCATACATTATGAACGCAGCCTTAACGGCTATCGATATAATGAAAATGCTTTCAGAACGATCGCAGAAAGATTTCAGAAAGATTTTCGTCACTTTTTTTATAGTACATACTGTAAATAATCCCTTGAGCCAATCGATAGGAGATTTGATCAGTTGTATTCGAACTCAGTGTTTCATTTTAGAGGGCTTGAAACAGGCCAAAATTCATGAAATGATAGCCTGAAAAAAACTCAAAGTGTTCAAGGTACCGGTTCGAGCGTCTTCACTGTAACGTCTATGAAAATTACATACGATACTTGTTTTTTACTCAAAGAAATTATGTATAAAACGAATGAATAATGAATGAATTTTAGCTATCGTTTTCTCCAGCTGAAGTAAAACTAAGGCGGCCCACAAAACAATTCAAGCTTAACTAAATGATAAGCTTATTAATCTTTGTCCTAATATATCCAACTAAATTCATATTTAAATGCCATAAATGAGCGTAGAAGTCTCTGTTTTTCGTAGGTTACCTGTCTTAACCTTTATTTTCTTCGTTTTTGTTCAAGAAAAACAAAGTAAATCAGAAGAAATAGCACTTTTTCATCATATACCGACATTAAAATGTCAGAATGAAAATAAAAGCTTCAAAGCTTCCGTCTTCGCCTCAAAAATTTTTTTTGTTTCGGTAAAAAAAAATCATACTTACTACCTGTCTGAGATAGTTGGGATGACAACATGGTTGACGATACAATAGTCGGCGTAAATAACAGCGGAATAAGTGAGGATTATGCAGCAAATGCCACAAGGATCGCGACGAAACACCGCCATCTTGGATTTTGAAGGAGGAACCACAGGAAGACCAGTTGGGCTGAGAAGAACCACAGGATATCGGAAAAACCGATTTCGTAACGAACCATTACGATTGGTTTACGAGACACTTGGAACTACCGAGACAAACCGAGACGAGTATGTATAATTCCCGAGAATCCAGTTAAAAGCGCGCAAATCGACATTGGGACGCTACGGAATAGAAGACAAGCTTTTAATTAGTCGATGGTAAACCCTCTAAATCTTTACTACTTATTACTAAAATGTCATGTTAAGTTGATTTTAAGTTTCTTTCTTCATAAATAGCAAAAACTACGTTGAAACATTGGCACGTAAAGCAAATCGAACAAGGAAGGGATCAAAGAGCTATAGAAGCTCAAACAAACCTGGAAAACAACGACAAATCCTCGAGGGGAAATCCGCTCAATTTCTAAAGTAACTAAGCTTATGTACTGTAAAACGTCATGATAAGTTAAGTTTTAGGTTCTGTGTTCGCCAAGTAGCAGAAGGTAGGTAATTTTGCCAAGTTGCTGTGCAACAGAAAGTTTCATTTTCTAGAACAGCCAACGGTGCGTTTGAAAAATGTCCATAAGAAATTTAGAGTTTTCCATTGGAGTTTGGTTGAATATTCAGTCGCGGTATTCATTAACAGATCTCTTCACCTCGAGCACACTGTTTTCACATTTCAGACCACATGTCATTTCCTAGTAGAAAGTAATAATTACTTTAATGAGAAGACATGAAAATGGATCTCATTGGAATGACACATGGTCTGTAATGGGCAAACATTACACCCTGGGTAAACTGTGTTCACATACTTAGTTATTCCAACCCCAAAGTATCTATTCTGGAGGATGGATACAGAAGAGCAAGCAGTGATGACACAAGGTTCCAAGTTTGAATATTCTTGAGCCAAAAAAAAAAAACAGTTAACTTCAATAATGACGATTATTCTTGAGATTAGGGACACAAACCGGGCTGGAGATGAGATCCAAAATCTTTAGACTCCCAGATATTCCGGGAGAGTTTGTAGCTTCCTTGACTGAATTCTAGAAGCAAAGTCATATGCAATTGGAAACCTCAAAGTAGTTCATTGTTATAAATGTTGAGAATTTGGTGTGACCCACAGTGTGGACATAGTATTTTTATTTCTCTAACTGAAAGATTGATATTCAAAGCTAATTGAATGCAAAGGAAAAAATAGGGGGTCTGACACAGTACTATTACTAGTATTACGAGCTATATGCAACTAAATCTAAATTTTCCATTCATGTCTGCACGAACCTGGGTTCTAGTACTTTATACATTCCCTTGAAACTTATGGAATTATCTTTGTAATCTCCAGGGACCCTAAAACATATATTTTGAATTGATTTTGAAACTAAAAAGGTCAAAATAATTTTTTGTTTATTCATTTTTACAAAGTCGTCTATGTTTGTCAAATTTGAAACAAAACCAACCAGGTCAGGCAATACAAAATCTTAAGCATGTTTCGAAAAATGCCTCTTTTCATCTCAAAATTTGCAAAAAGTTACAAAATCTTTTGTCTGATTATAGAAAGGTAGTCAAAATGAGATATTATTTGGAGATATTTTCAAAACAATGCTAATAAATGTTTAAAAAATGAGTTAAACAAGACTTACTGTCTTGTAAGTTGATGTTTGAGGGTTCAGAGGGTTTATTTTTGAAGGTTTGCAGTATGTACATTTAATATACACTTATTTCAATATGATATACTTATTTCAATAAAGTTAGTCACCAAAAAACCTAGAAAGCTAAGATCAATGAGGATCATGGGAAACAATTCATTTCAAACAAGTAGAGCTTTTGATACAATTTGCAGCTTGAGGACGCAAAGGAGAGGTGAGACTGTAACTGGTAAAAGATCTAAAATCCATCAACGCACATTTTACATGTTTCAACCGCTTTAATAACTGTTATTAAAGCAGTTGAAACAGCTGAAACATGTAAAATGTGTGTACCAATAATAATCTTGTCGGTCTCTGCTTTGTAGCTTTTCAGGTGTTTGACTTTATTGAAATAAGTATACACAAAAAGCCCTCATGAAAAATCCTGTTAAAGTGCCTATATATACCCTAATCCAATATTTCAGTGTTCTACATGAAGTGAATAGTTGAATGGTAGAATATTTTTATATGATATGAGTGATGCATCTTGGAGATATCAATTTGGTTTATTCTTCCATTATTTTAATGAATGGTGGTGTCATAGTAGTCATTATTAAATATACAAAACTTTTCTGGGGCAGTAAATCATCCTGTATAGAACATCATTGTCTTACCAAGGGTTTAGAGAAAGGTTATTGCAAATTCATTTTCTCATAGTAATCAGCGTTTCAATCTACAACTTAAATTCAATAGCCTCCTATGACATCACACTCATTAAAAAACATCGTAAGTTCCAAGAAGTATCACTCAAATCATGATCATATAAAAATCTTTTGCCATTCAACTATTCACTTTATGAAATACTGAGTTAGGGGTCATAGGCACTTTAACTTTTCAGGTATTTTAGAATCATACTGAAATTTTGCTAAACAATGTTTCATTGATAGAAATACAGAATGAGCAACTTTAAAGAAAGTAGTTTATCCTTGGAATAAGAGTGCTCCTAACACTGGTTTTACTATGCAGAGAGGCCAGAGTTCATCCCCCAAGGGCAAAAGGTAAGATATACTACTACAGTAAGTATTTTAGGGTCGTGGTTTTCAAGAACTCATCTTTTTTTCTTCTAATTTTCCTTCCTCATATTGTAAGCTAAAATGATTAGCATATTATCTTTATAGCTTATTCATGTTGGCTAAGTAATTTATTTTACCTTTATAATTTCTAGTCCAAAGAGAGCTCCAGATCTCGACACAGGTATGTAGATTTTCTCTACAATTACAGCGCTTTTTATAATTCTGTGATCTACCAACTCCAGACGTCTGGCGTTCTGGCTTCCGTCAATCAAACTCACAACGGGCTGAGTTGAATTAGATTGTGAGCGACTGCTTGAAAAATTCTTGCGATTTGACAGCCACTTTCACATGTCGTGGTAAACATGGCTACGAAGTGCCAATAGTTCTTCCTGATTGGGATAAAATCCTGAAGATCAAGAATAAAAACAAACTCAAACATATTTATTAAAAGACATTTTCTTGCACATGTTAATGTTTTAATTTTAACTTTACGATTGGAATCAAAATACCTCAGTGTCCATTTAAAGGTGAGGGAATGGTTGTCTCTGATTGGTTGAGGGCCCGGGGGGGGGGGGGGGGGGGGATGCTATTATCGATTGTGCAGATTGGAATGAGCTTGGCCTGTTGTAAATTTGATTGATTGAAGCCAAGATGCCAGACGTCTTGAGTTGGTAGGTTGCAGAATTATTAAAAGCGCTGTTGGATAAAACAATGTAAACATAGATTTAAGGTGGCTCGACCCCCTCACACTTGACCGCTACCTTCCACTTTTGGAACGCTAGTGCATAAACGTCTTTTATCCGATTGCAAATCTTTTTTGCACATAAGTCACATAAAGATTTAATTAATGTTTGATGCAGTTTTTTATGAGATCGGACGTCATAACACGTGATTATGATGAAATATTTGATTTCGTTTAGAAAATAATTTTAGCCTTGCAGAGCGTTCAACACTAAAATGCTTCGTACCACATAATTATGTACTAGATGCCTCCATTTGTGGGGATTTTTGAAAAAATCTATCTAGCTAATTATGAGACATTTGAGACTATTTAAATATAGTGCATAATCTACTTCAAAACTAAACAAAATGGATTTCATACGGCCGAAATTAATATTTCAGAGCTATATATTCACAAAAGTCATTGCTCATTTAGTTTTACTCTGTATCTAGTTTTAAAAGGAACATTTTGAAGGTAATCGACTTATGCGATTTTGTGAAAACGTATAGTGCAGAAGACGGGGTAAACATTTGATGCGCACTTGTCATCGCAGTTTTCTAGTCAATCTTACTAGATCTTCCATTATTCTAAAATTCACTGATCATTTCTCTCAAAATTACGTCAGGATACAAATTTGAACTTAAACTAATATTACACAAAATTGCAAGACTATTGAAGCGATCTAAAGCGAACGAGAAATACAGAAAACATTGATCGTTTCCCAACAATTTGATGCTCTGGGAATTCTATTGTTTGCTAATGATCATAACATCAAATTCTTTCGCACCATGCACGGTCTCATCTCGCTTGGCTGCGTCAGTACCCAATGATGTTATGCACTAGCGTTCCAAAAGTGGAAGGTAGCGGTCAAGCGTGAGGGGGTCGAGCCACCTTAAGTTTATCTCAGATGAAATCGAGGTTGCATGGTTAAATTTGAAGATTTCATTCCTTTAAGTTTTTTTGTCTTTATAGGGTCTTCTAAGAGGAGAAAACACAATGAAACAGACAAAAATGGCACAGCAATTGCTCAACGACCTGAATTACGAGGTAATTCCTCTGAAAGGTCCTCAACTGTACCCAACCCAGCTGAGAGTAAAATGGACATAGATATTATGAATCAAGAATCTGCTACTTCCAGTCAAGAGAGAATGGACACCATTACTAAGGCTTCTGATAAACCACCTCAAGATCTCATTGGTCTTCAAGAATTGTTTGCAGAAAACGTTTTGTTGATAGATGTAGATTTCAGCGAGAAAGCGAGCAAGGAAGAAGCTGGATTAAGCAAAGTTTTAGAGGCAGAAACTGCTATGAGAAATACTTGTGGTGGTGTCATCATACTTAACAACAGAGCAGCACAAGAAGAAGGTTTTGAAAATGAAGATAAATGGATTAACAAACTACAAGAAATGAGAGACAAAAAGTTATCGCAAGTAAAAAATCCAGATACTTTTGATGAAATCCTTGACTATCAAGGCAACTTAAAGGAGTTAAAAGGATTGAACTTCATTTTTGTTAGGAAATCCTCAATTGTTCTGACTGAAGATTCAAAATGTCTTCTTCAACGCTGTGAAACTAGAAATCAACGTGTAACAAGTTACCCTGAAATATGCAGTATCCTTAAGGAAAAAACAACAACATGCTGCTGTGTAAGTGATGAAAATAAGATGACATCATTCATCCTTGACAGCAAAATGCCATTTCCAGAGTCAAGGATTGCAGAATTCAAGCATCTGACGGGAAAAGATTTAGCAACTTTGCTTCGCCGGGAACTGAGGGAATATGTAGTAGCATTTGCCAATACTGCTGGTGGAACCATCTACTTTGGTGTAAAAGATAATGCATCCATCGTTGGTCAAAAAGTTAACAATGAAGAAAACAAAAACATCTGTCGTAAGATTGAGGAATGTTTGTCTTCAAAACTATCGATTCAATATTCTGGTAAAGAGGTTAAACCTGTTAAAGATCAGCACTATAACTATGAATTCTTCCCTGTAGATAGAGCAGAGGACAACACTTTTGTCATAGGAATTCATATCTGTAAATTTGGAGGCAATGTGTTTTCAGACGAGCCAATTGCTCATGTGCTAAATGAAGACAATAAAATAGTGCAGATGGATTTTGAAAAGTGGCTGACTTTACACAAGCCTAGTTTTACAGGTAAAAAATTATCATTCCTGGATTTTTGTTATTGCTAAAGTAATTTATCTTTTCTGTTTAAATGATATAGGTTATTTTTATATTTATTTTCTGTATACCACTAAGATGTGATTTTGGTATTCTCAATAAAGATTATATAATCATAATAATACAGAACCGAAACTTTTGAATGCAATGCAAAATTAGTCCTCACAAGGACGTCCTCAGAAACCCTGGGGTAAAATTCCGTCACTGGTTCATGGTAGCCAGAAACGAGCAACAGTATTTTACCCCGGGTTTCCAAGGATGAGGGTGCAAAGCATAACCTTGGTCAGGATCCATCATTACTAATAATGATAACACTAATACAGTGGTAATGATAATCATAATAATAATAATTATTATAACAATTTTATTATTATTATCTCCTTTATTTCACAGTAAATATATACATAATGCAATTGATATTGCTCTTAATTAAATGCTTCCAGCTCAAGAGCTATCCTGCTCCTGAGAACTGAAGCACTCATCTCAGTGTATAAATATCTATCAGGTTGATTGCATCAATGTCTTAAGTACACGTAAATGCTCTTTGAATTATTTCGATATCGCTCCTAACGATCCTATTACAATTGACATTGTCATTTTAATTTCGTTCCCCACAGTCTTTCTATTTCTATCCTAAGATCTTGATACTTATCTATCTTTGGTCCTTCTCTTTTCTTTGGGCAACTGGTCTGAGATATGTCGAAAAGTTTTGACTTCTTCCTGCCTTTTTCAATGAGTATGATATCTGGTTGTTTTACAGTTATCTTCCTGTTGGTGTAAACATTGAAATCCCAGAGGATTTTGACAACTGTTTCTGTTTGATGGTTCCATCATTTTTCAGCACAGTCTATTCCATGTTTCTTACATAAGTGCCAGTGGATATTTCTTGAGCAACATCATTATCATGCCTTTCTTTATACTCCTTAGCAGCCAAGGTCTTGCATCCCAAAAATAGGTGTGCTGTATGGTTTCAGGTCTTTCTTTGCAGAGACGACAGAGTGGTGATTAATATAATTATTATTGTAGATACTTCTCAGAGAACTTGTTGGTAATAATGCATGCTTGGTCTTGCTCAAAAGTAAGAGCTCGTCCGTCTCGATTTTGATATCTTCTTTACAGGCAAATGTATGTGTGCTTTCCGTCAATCTTTTCTTCGCACGTCCTGTAGTGGCCGTGGAGGGGCTTGCTTTTATACTTTTTGGAGCCTTTCTTTTTGTCTTCGCTGATGGTATTCATTCTGTGTTTCTTCTGTTCTTCAATTTTGGCTGTGTCTCTGACAATATCCAGTAGAAATATGTTCTTCCTGGTGTATTTGCTCAGTGCATCGTTCTTCTTGCACTGTGTCCTCTACAGCTTTCAATCCCCTACCTCTAAGAGTTCATAGTAAATAGAGAGGATCGACATCAGAACGAAGATGCAAGCCTCAATGAATGGTAATCAGTTTACAAGTCTTGCAGCTGTCCAGATGTTGAAGCTCTCCTAAAGTCCAATTTACCAGCAGTGTAGTGTACGACTGGCACGGCAAAGGCGTTAATCCCCATGATCTTGTTTCTTCCTGTAAGTTTGGACTTCAGAATTCACTTCAATATCCTTTTGTACTCTAGCTGGACACTTTTCTTTACTTTGTCATGGCTGATGTCTTCCTTTTCAAGAACTCCAAGATATCTGTAATGATTATCATTATCGAGGTTCATTATCTGCTGTCGGCCACAGGGTAGCTTGATCCCTTCTCTCTCTTCTCTCTTTGTGATCTTTCTTCTTTTTACTCCAACTCTTGCGCATTTATCTATTCCGAAGGCCATGCCAATGTCTGTGCTGAAGATTGGTACGGTGTGCAGAGGTGATTCAATTTCTCTTTCCGTCTTACCATACAACTTAAGGTCACCCATGTACAAGAGATGCTTTAACAAGATCTTGCCATTTGTCAGTTTGTAACCTTTGTTTGTCTTGTTAAATATCAATGATAGTGGTATGAGAGATACAATGAAGATCAATGGTGAGAGTGAGTCCCCTTGAAATATTCAACAGTTAATTTCACATTGTCCACAGGATTCTCCTTCGATCATCAGTTCTGTTTTCCACTCCAACATCGACTTTCTTACAAACTTCGTGGTTGACATGAGCTTTGATGTTAGCGAGACATTCAATGATGAAACTGGGGGTATTGAGTCATAGGCCTTTTTGTAATCAATCCAGATCATTTCTTAGTTCTTAAGCTTTGTTTTGGCAGTTTAATAGTTGATCTTTTGTTCTTCTGGATCCCCAGCTGTAGCCCTTTTGTTTAACAAGTATTAGTCCTTGTTCATCTAGATGTTCATAAAGACTGTCAGATATTATATGGATGTCATTAATTTCCACAGAGTTGGTAAACAAGTGATGGGTTGATAGGCGGTTACTTGGTACAGGCCCCTTTTTTCTGGTCTTTCATCATTAGTGTTGTTCTTCCTTCTGTCATCCATCTTGGAATCTCATTCTCAAATACTTGTTGTTGCTGTGATGCTATTTGTTCATGTTTTATCCAGTAGCCATGTATTTTTTTCTTTTCCTTGGGCATACATGCTTTCTAGTTCTTTATCATTCTTTCCATTTCCTTTACCTTCTCATTCGTAAATATCAGCTTTCAAGTCTTTATTTTATTTCTTTATATCATGCAACTATTGGGCCTCGGCATTGTGGTGCTTTTCCTTTGACCACAAGTCACTTCAAAATGTTCTTACCTCATCACTGTTTGGTGTGAGTTTTTTTTGTTGTTTTTACTGTTAGTTCTTTGTCAAGATTTTTCGTATTTGTTTGAAAATTGTTTTCATGTTGTTTTAATTCTTCAGTGACTTGTCTTATTGTTCTTCTATCCAGATGGTATTATTAACGTCATCATCAGCAGCATCATCATTATCATCATATATATATATACCATCATCATTGACATCATCATTATCATCATCATCATTATTATTATTAAGATTTATCCTTATCACCCTACAACTTTTGTATTCCAAGGTAATGATGATTACAGAGAGAGATTTGAGAAGAGGAAGCGGGGAACTTCCACTTACTATTCTGTAAAAGAGACAGTGAAAAAGTTTGTTTTCAATTTAACATCAGGTAAGTAAAAACATTGTTTATCATTAATATTATTATTATCATCATCACATTGTCATTATAATTATTGCTCTTTAATCTATTATATTATATTAGTGCTCTATATATACACTCGATTGCAGAAACGTTGTAGTATACATTTATACATTTATACAAATATCTAATGATATGCATAATGCAAAATAACCATTTTAAAAACCAACTGATTTATAATCTGTACGATCTAATAGACAAGAAATTTTTTTTTTCACAGTCATTGAATGAAACAAACAAATAAAGCAATTTTTCCGTTTTGCATATCATTAAATATACTGAATGAATTAGATATTTGTATAAACAGAATGTATACTACAACGTTTCTGCAATCAAGTGTGTGTGTATATATATATATACACAGCGATATGCAGAAATTCTGATCCTTTTGTACATATATACAAGTATATCAAAAGTATATCAGAAATTATGGGATATCATACCTGATATTTTTTTTCAGGTTGCCTATCACTAGGGCTTTCTGAAAAAAATATCAGAGAAGGTATCCCATGATTTCTGATATACTTTTGATATCCTTTTGTGTATGGTGGCTTATAAGGGACATACATAGTATTTTTTTTTTTTTTGAGTGTAAAAATCATTTTTTTAAATAAAATCACCCGTGTTTATGTGTTCAATGATGGTCTACAAAAAGATACCTACAGCATGCACAAACACATAAGGAAATGTATAGAAGTTATGATGTATGGATTACATTGCTTCAAAACTTCAACCTGCCGCAGTTGTTGCTTAATCTCCTTTAGTCTTCTGGCGAAGTTTCAGCACAATTTTTGAGGTTGTTTAGTGTCTTTTCCCAAAACACTCTCTTCTCTACCTATATAATAGGAAGGCTGGAGGCTTAGCACCATATCTTTCACATTGCACTCTAGGAAATCCCCAAAACATCCCACTCTACCCATTGAACCGCAATAAAAATGCAGCATATCAAAGGAATGACTATTTATTATTACATTCATTCAGAATGCCAAAACGCCAAATATTTCCAGAAAAATCCTTGCTTGAAGTCGAACATTTGACTATTTCTTTCATGTTTTATCTTTAGCTTGGTATCACGACTGCAGCAAGTTTTGAAGCAATTTGTTGAGTGAAACGTTTTATTGTCATATCTTCAACATAACTTCCATAAATTCCCTTATCACTTCTGCATGTAGGCCATCATTGACCGCATAAACACACAGGGTGACCACCAAAGCAATCTGGCATCTCGGATGCTGTGGAGGAGTCTGGGATTCGGGGATTCTGGGATTCAGGGATTCTGGGATTTGCTTTAAAAAAATGATTTTTACACGAAAAAAAATTACCATGTATGTCCCTTATAAGCCACCGTACTTTTGTGTGTATATAAAGGGATCAGAATTTCTGCATATGGCTGTATATATAGTAAGTAGTTTTTTCCACCATGGGTTTCATCATCTGAAATTGAGAATCCATAAAGAAATCATTTCTCAATTGCTTCGAAACTTCCCCAAGTTTGCAACATAGGATTGAAGTTTTACATGGAACATGTATATCCATGGA
This sequence comes from Actinia tenebrosa, assembly GCF_029948245.1. Taxonomy (NCBI): domain Eukaryota; kingdom Metazoa; phylum Cnidaria; class Anthozoa; order Actiniaria; family Actiniidae; genus Actinia; species Actinia tenebrosa. Next base: position 4,621,498 of record NW_028292569.1, on the reverse strand, counting down.
ATATACACATGAAATATTCTTCACAAAGAAACATCCTTATTCAAAAGAAGAAGAATTGAAGAACTCTTGATTGCACGTGAACAGCCCAGCCTAAACAAACAAGGCCAATGTTTTATCGCCAGCCTTTATCCCTCTGGGATTTTATGAACTACTTAAACTGTTGTATATTCAAATTAACATCATATTGAAGATGGCTTTCAGTTTTATTTACGTTTTATTTTAAAAACATTTACAAGCATCATATTTATCCTTGCAAATATATATATTAATGGTAGTTAAGGAAATTTGTATGGGATCTACTCCTGAAGCACTTTAATCTTTTCAGCGTCTCAAGGAAAGCTGAAACTGCATCCCCACCATGCTGTCGAGTGGATCAAACATCCAGCCTTGGATGTGTTTGTTGAAACCACAAAGAGAGCGTTAAAGGGAAAGTCTGGGATAGCATACATCGAAAGGTGCTGGGAGATCAACTTAGGTCTTGCCAGCACAAAGCCAGATGATGTCATCTGTGATGTTTTAATTTCTTGTCCCCAAATGCCTCTTGTTTTTGTGTCTCTGACGCAATCAGACATTCTTAGTGAGGCCAGCCGCTCGTACAATAGGAAAGTGGCTGCAAGGCTGAAGGCTACGATTGTCCAGGAAGCTGGCTGTCTGGAAAAATTTTATGTAAAGCCTGTTGTTATTTCACGCAATAAAGTTCATGATGATTCTTGGATTTACTCAAAGAGCTCTAAATATCCTAGATATCCTAGATATCCTGAGCCCTACAAGATGAGAAATGACAAGTATTCCAAGGTCTTAGAAGCACTTGTGCTGGTTTTGGCCAGGGCAAATGTGATGGCTTCTCACATTGTTGGCCAGGGTCTCTTCAATTTGCTGACCTTCGAGCAGTACAACATCCTTCACGAGTTCTATGGGGAAAGTGAAAAAGTGAAGATAACGGGCCCTCCTGGTAGTGGCAAGACAGTGCTAGCCCTTGAAAGAATAAATCGTCTGAGGAAAGGCGGTTGTACCCATGACCAAGTACTTTTTCTCTGCTCATACAAACCCCTAAAAGCAAGGATAGAGTAAGTCTTTAGTTTACTATACATATATATATATATATATATATATATATATATATATGATATTATGTTGTATTGTGACCCGGGGGTACTACCACCCCAACTTGGGTAGGGGTGTGCTGCCAGGACTTCAAAACCCTGACCCTATCCCAGACCTAAAATTTTGATTTTACATACCCTACCCCAGACTAAAATTAAGAATTATACACCCTATCCCAGACTAAAAGACGGAAAAGACGGCTATTCAATAGATTGCAATCAATATTTACTAACGTTTTTATTGTTTTTGTGCCGGCAGAAAGCGTAGTCTATTCGCCAGACAAAAACGACCAAATCGTTAACCCTATCCCAGACAAAAATGACACTTTATCCCAGACAAAATGTCAAAAAATGATACCCTACCCCAGACCCAAAAGCCCAAAAACCATACCCTATAGGGCGACACATATCCGTATAGCAAATATAGGGGAGTACCCCCCCTATCCCCGGGTATTGTGATATGATGTGTCTTGTCGTGTTATGTTGTGCTGTGCTGTGCTGTATTAGCCTTAAAACTAAAACAGTAAATAGAAGAGAAGAAGGGAATGAGAGAACAATAGTTGTAATGAAAGAAGGAAAAGGAACGCAAGGAAGGAAGGAAACTGAGTAACGTATGCTTTTTTTGTTCTTATAGGAGTAAGACAATGTCTCATGACAGGCAACCTCTCTGCATTGTGAAGACGTATTATGAATTTGCCCCACTCGTTTCATCCGATGAAAACTTCCACCACTATCTCGGTAATGTCAAACACATCTTGGCAGATGAAGTTCAAAACTTTGAAGCAGAACCCAGTGCAAGTTCTTCTGCTGACTGGTGGTACAAGTTCTTGAAGATGTGGGACGGCAAAGAGGAGGAGGACTCAAGCTTTTGGGTCTTCTTTGATTTCTCTCAGCGGATCAACAATAAAAGGTCAGTGAGCTTGAGAGGATTCTCTCAGAAGACGTTAAACACAATCATCAGGACTACTGGAGAGATATATGGATTTATATCTGATCATAAATACATGACCATGCCTTCAGATTTTAGATTAGGTCATGATTTTATGGGTGAAGGAGTGGAGGTCATGGTGCCTACACCAGATAGTTCTGAACAGAAAAAAGAGCACTTGCTGTACATTTTGATTTCTCTATTACATAAGCTAATTGTCGAGAATGGATTCGACAAAAATCGTATAACTGTTCTTTTTGCTAGTATGGAGAAAATGAAAATTGTTCAAGATATGTTTTTAAGTAAGACAAGTGGTTGTTTGATAAGAAATGGTGAAGAGGTCTCAAAAGAGGGCGTAATGTTTGATACAATACGTAGATATTCAGGAGAAGAGAATGACATTGTTATTGGATTTTGCCCCGAATTCTACACTTCGGGAAAGCAATACAATAATGCTCTGATGGTCAGTCTTTGTAGCAGGGCAAAACTGAGACTATTCTTAATTCTCGAAGATAGAAAAATGGCATTATCTTTCAAATTATCGAAAGTTAGGGACGTAGAATTCAGAAATGCTTTATATAATTTCAATTCCTAGGAAGTAAAAAATTAAGGCCATTGTGGAGTTTTAATACTTTTTATAAGCACAAGGAATATTATATTATTTTTCTCAGTATCGATAGGCAGTCAATATCTCTTGAACACTTAAATCAAGGCCATCAAATACCTATTCCAATAAACGTTGTCATCGCCAAAGGCGATAGGTGATATGGTCATCCCGACATGGAAATGGTTTCGTTAAATACAAAGAACAATGAATCAGTCTCAACACTAACGTCCATGTCCTTGTCGAGAATAAGAATCAGAAACTCAAGGAATTGCAGCTATTCTTGGATCTTGGAATGACCTATCTCCTATCGCTTTTCGCCTATTGCCTTTGGCAACCTTTTTGAAATAGGCATATATTGACATCGCTAGGCGCGATCCAGAAGAGGAACCAGGGCTATCTCAACCAACTGCCTTTTTGAGCTTATTGTTTTCTTTGGTTTCAACCGGTTGATGTGTATCTTTTTCTAATGCAATTCTGCAATTCCTACTACTAATTCTAAGGTGCTACTTTAGCATTTGATGAAGACATGTTCGACTGAATTGGCAAAAACGTAAGTCAGTTGTAGGATCTGTACTGAACCTGAAAGTACTCCAGTATTTTGATGAGTATCTCTAAGTTTTCTTGAAGAATTTGGAAAATAAACATCGCTAAATGGTGACATACACTATACTTAAGAACAATGCATGATGGGATAACCCTGGATCCTCCTCTGGGCGCGATCTGTTTGGTTGAAAACTGTGCTGCATGACACAACTGTTATGCATAATGTAATCTTGTCTTACGGTTTTTAACGTTGGTTCTCATAGACTTGTATACACTTATTTCAATAAAGTTAGTCACCAAAAACCTAGAAAGCTGAGATCACTGAGCATCATGGGAAACTTTTCATTTCAAAAAAGCATATATATACAAAGCTTTTTTAATACAAACTGCAGCTCGATGAGCTCAGAAGAGGTGAGACTGTAACCGGTAAAAGATTCGCAAGTCCATGAACAGTTATCAAGCGGTTGAACGTGTAAAATGAATCTACCCATAATCCTTGTTGGCCTCAGCTTTATAGCTTTTCAGGTGACTAACGTTATTGAAATAAGTGTATGATAACAGTTGACTGTAGTTTTACTAGGTTTAAGGAAGGAGAAAAGGGCGTTTCGCACTGAGTTAGTCAAACCATTGAGTTGGAAACGTAGATAATGACAAACTGCCGTAACAGTGAAATGGCTTTTCGTTGTCATTTGGATGATTCATCCAATAACAACGCTTAGTAACGGTAGAGCCACAATATGGCTACAAACCGCCGCCCAGTGACTGTCACGTGAATATGTCCTGCAAATGGCCTATCGTCAACCCCACGAGCGACGCAAGCATACACACACAAGGAAATCGAACATAACACCTAAGGGACGGACCATTAGATTTGGGAATGGGGGGGGGGGCTGGGTAAAAATTTAAAAAAAAAACAAAATCGAGCACAGCTTTGAAGAGTGAAAAAAAAAACCATGAGAAACGTGCCAGAACAAAAATTTCAAATTATGTCCCAAAAAAATTCCTGCACAAAATAAATTGCCCAACCCAACCCCCCCCCCCCCCCCCCCCTTCAAAAATCTAATGGTCCATCCCTAAAGCATCTATCAGATTTTAAGCCTGCATGGTGGAATGGGAGAGGGGGTGGCCAGGCAATGTTGTTTACGTAGGATAGTTTTCTACTTCAGCAACGTTGCGTGCAACAAATTGCGTCATGTGTTATGGCTCGCAACATCAATTGCATACAACATTGCGCGCAATGTTGCACCGTGTGTCCTTAGCTTTGTCCTCGCGCCACTAACAAAATCAGGCTCAATCAGTAATACCCGCATCACGGGCTCATCATAATGACTATAATTAAATGTCGGTGGACGTTTGTATCCCATGAACAATTAGTCTGCAACTTTATAGAATTTATAGAATTAGTATAATTAGTTTATCATAATTCAAAATATTTGAAAAATAGTAGTGATATAAGATATATATTGTAAATGGTTTGCCATTTCGAAGTCGAGAAAGACAACTGAGACTTGGTCATGAGGTGACCAAAGGATTCTTTTTGTGAATGGATGCCAATATTTATCATTAGCGTCGTGAACGTTGCAATCGTAATCGTGGGAAATTTACGATCTAGTGTATAAATTAGTGCGTCGTAAGAAAAGTCGTAAGCTACGCTTCCTTTTTGCCTTTTCCCGCCAGTTTTCGAATTTTCAACATGGTGAGAAGACGTAACCTTCCGAACCACGCTTTATGATAACATTTTTATTAGCCTGGTATCCGGGTCGGAAGTATCGGAAGGTTTCATATACTTGACTTGTGCTTATAGTTTATGACGAGCGATTTTCACTTGCAATTTCAAGCATGAACTGCTTCCGATTCTGTCGCAAGTAAAAACCGCTGGGTTTTTGCGATTACGATTAACGAGGCTTATTGAAAATGTTGGCTTCATCCATCAGAAATTTCCCATTGCCGAAGTAGCAAATTTATAATTATATATGGATATTCGATAAGTTAAAAAAACGAAATTGTTGAGGAACACTAACCCAGTATGTAGGCTTGTAAACTAAAGTGACAGAAAAACTTGAAGTTAAATGTTTTAAGAATAAACTTTATATTTACACTTTACTTTACGATTGTTGTGTTATTCTTTTCTTAGAGTCTGGTCTCGGATAGCGATTTGCATGCATTATTATTATATACTACCACCACCACTAAAATGCTTCATACTACTCAGAATAATTAATTAGCACGGAACAGTACAAATGAACTCTACACACATGCCTTACTCCACGACGAGGTTCGGAGCGTCGGAAACCGAATTTTGCCCCTCCCCTGGTGAAGGTGGTGCTCGTGTCCTTCTCCCTCGCTGTTTACCTCATTATCACAAAAGTTGCGGATCTCACCCAAAGCTTAGGCCCCGTCCACACGTATCAGGAAATTTTTGTATCCGCAATTTTTTTTTTACGGATACGGTTGCGTCCACACGTGTCCGGAAATTTTTGTATCCGTATCCGCAAATTTTCGAAAACGGTCTCCAGAGTGGAAATTTTCGAATACGCTGACGTAAACACGATTTTGCGCATGCTCAATAAGAAAAACTATCCGTCAAAGGGACTAGGCACTAGCTACATCAGGGCGGATCAAGAAATTTCCGGATACGTGTGGACAGTGAAAACGATTCGAATACGCTGCGTGTGGATGCGAATATTTGCGGATACAAAAATTTCCGGACGTGTGGACTGGGCCTCAATTACTGCGACGTGATGTATGCAGTGGGAATATCTATATTGCTATTCTTTATATGAAAAATACCGAGGCCCCGTCCACACTATGCCGGATTAATTTGAATCCGAATTTTTATTTTTACGGTTAGGCCTACCGTCCACACTAGTCCGGGCGAATCCGGAACAATTCTTCACAGAAAACGAATTTTTTCGAATACGATGACGTCATGATCGTCATGGGAACATGGCGGGAAGGCTAAAAATTTACCGCGGGCTCAATTTCATCTTCGATGCACATGCTCACATGAAGCCTCTGATTGGACTAGTGTGGACGCGAAACATTTTATCCGTTTTCATGTGTGGACGGAAAACTTTTTTTTCGGTTTCGGTGTGAAAGTTACGGATTCAAATTTATCCGGCATAGTGTGAACGGGGGCATGAGTACGAATTTATCAGAGATAAAGGTGCACCTCATAAATGTCTGTCACAAACAACCCACAAAACCCGTGTCTTGAGTTTGGCTTGCAGTCTTCGACTTGTGGGAGCCTTTTTGGTCTGACTGCGCATGACAATGACGTACAAACCTTTATCGAATTAAAAGTTCATGTTCGCAACGTTCACGGTCGCTCTAGTTTGACCAAAGGTTTGTGAAGTATTTTTGACTTTTTAAAGAATAAATACGAAACTTTTAATAACAATGGAAGCTTTATTGAGTAAAATATTATTCTACATATACAAACAGTAAAACACAATCCTAATTTACGATTGGCTACTTTAACCAGAACCAACTTCTATAAATAGCTACTAAAATTATTTACTGAATAAAAGATTTGGTTAGAACTCTGATAAGTCAGGGCTGGACCACGCCTTATTTCTACAACAGATATAGCACGTTGATCGTGTGGCAATGGCCCCATTCACTTATCGTTGGTTACATGTTCCATACTTGACAGTTCTATTCTGAACTCGTACGCATAGCGTAAGGTAAGGACTGCAAATAGCCAAAAGAACTTCACTTTGTGAGTAAGCAAAAGATAATCTACAAATAATCTTTTGCAAAAAGCGTGTGAGCGATTTTTGATCTTTTCATTTCTTTAAAAAGTTATCAAATTTTAATGTTGGAACGTCGAAAAATTTCAATGTCTTTTGACGTTTTACCGCATAAAAGACGAAATACTCGAAATATCAAAAATCGCTCACACCTATTTATAGTTTATTTCTTGCTAGTTTAAAAGACCTTTAAAACTTTAAAACTCAAAAATGATGCGATTCGTGATTAAATCGCATTGCTGAGAGCCAATCAGATTGCAGAACGAAATGAGATGTCAAAGAATATTACACGCCATTCTTATATATTTAATGAGGGCTTTCGAATCATGGCGTTATCCTGTAGGGCTTACTACTTTAATGTCTCTTCTTTTACTGTTTAACGTTTCTTATCAAACTCAATGACAGCACCCTTTTCCCACTGGATATCTGTTTCTTCCATGCAGTCTACCAATCCAAAAGAATGTGCGACCCTTTCGTCCTTAAGGATCAATATGAGCTTGAGCTTTGCCCGACTGCATAACGAGATCATCAAAGCATCATTGTCCTGGAAACCTGACTTAGGATCAAAGTGGGGGCAGAACCCAATGATGATGTCTTTATCTGCCCCAGAGAAGACGCGTGTAGTGTCAAACATGATACCATGTTCAGAAACATCCTTTCCATCCTTAACTCGACAATGCCTTGTGTGCTCATCAAATAATTGTCGATACAAAGCATTTTCCTCTCTATCTGTAAAAAGAACTCCAATGGTGTCTGGATCAACTCCCTTATTAACCATGTCTTTAAGGAGGTTAATCAACATGTATACCAAGTGCACTCTTGATGGTCGCTTTGGCACCAGAACTTCGACGTCCTCTCCTTCAAAATCATGTCCAAGATGAATCAGTGGGCCTTTCCTCATGAATCTTTCACTAATGAATCTGTGTATTTTGCCAGTGGTCCTGATGACGGTATTCAGCGCTCTTTGGGAGAAACCATCTGGTAGACTATCAAGTACACAGGGTTCTTTGAATATCTGCTGGGAGGAGTCACTAAATATCCAAAGACTTGGAGGATTCCTGTTATCACACCAATTCATTAATGTCTCCCACCAGTCGAATGAAATGTTGGGTGGGTTCTGCTTGAAATTTTGGCATTCGTCAATCACAATATGCTTCACACCAGCAAGTGCATTAACATGTTTATTTCTCAGACAAGAAATGAATCCAAAATAATTGTATGTTGAACATAATGGCTCTGGTTTACCATTCATGTTTACTTTCTTGTTCCTAAGAAAAGAAAGGCAAAAAAATTAGTTTCATATTTGAAAACCATGAAATGGTAACAAAACCACATTCTACATAAATGAAAAGAAGATATAACTAGCTAAAAACTAGTGTGAGCTGCGTCGGTATTTCTAACGAAACAGTAAGGATAAAAAGGTAAATTATACACCGTGAAAAGATTAAAAAACTTATTGACGTTTCGGACGCTAGTCTTTTACTCTAACGAAGGACTACCGTCCGAAACGTCAGTAAGTTTTTTCATCTTTTCACGCTGTATAATTTACCTTTTTATCATTACTTCTACATAAATGAATTTATTATATGACCGTGAATCTTAGAGCCTGGACACTAGCAAATCGAGCAATCTGATTGGATAGATCGCATCGCGGACTGGTCTAGATTCTCCGGTATTAACCGGTCCGATCGCATATTAATCTTACGGCGAAAACATTTTGTCCTTTTCAATGAAAAGTGGTCATATAATAAAAAACTTATCAACCGAGCTTGGTCGGTCTGTACGGGATAATCTTGACCTCGGTCACGATTATCCCGTACAGACCTCCCGCTCGGCTAATAAGATCTAAGAATTAGCAACAAATTTTGGCCTCTTACATTTTGAACATTCTGGTCATCACCACACTCTAAATGTCTCTAAAGTTAATCAAAAAAACCCTCAAATCAAAGGAGAGACCGAACAAACTCTACTATTTGACTCACATTTTGATGGCTAGTCCAGGAATAGAACCAGAGACCCCAGAGGTTAGAGGTAAGTGTACTACCGCTACCCCACCCTTGATTTTCTGATAAAACGCAAGTGACATATTCATTGAGATCTTGCCTCTTATCTCTCCTTGTTTGCTAAAAGCTTAAGATGAATGCTTTGCTTTCATTCTACCTTCATTTGAGAGTGGCATGGTTAAAGTTTATTATTACCAAAGAATTAGGGTAGAGGGATGATAGTGTGGTTCAATCTTTGGATCCAGCATCTGGTGTGAGTTGAGTTGTCATATTTTCCCCTTAATTAGAGGGTTTTTCTTTCCTTTTACTCCACAAAAGATCGTTTAAATTCAAATAAATGTTTGGGTGCTTTCATCTCAATAGGGGCCTAGGCTCAGCTGCATAAAGTCTCTTAATTAAGATAGGTCTATTGTTTTTAGGTAAATGGTATTGTAAATCTAAAGGTTAAAGTGTAATAAATATTCAGCTAAAAATCCAGGGAGATTAATTAAGAATATGCAAAAAGAAACGAAGAATAAAAACTGAAAATAAATATAAATACCCCTTGCATGTGACGTCAAAGGAGCTCAACTTGGAGGACAAAACAAAATAATTTTTATCTCCTGAGAATCGGAAACCTATCTCCTCCAACTTGAGCTGCCATCTGATGTACTGCAAAGGGTTCTATACGATTCCAGGACATCATACCTGACTTCAGCCTCCAGCACCTTATTTGAGCACACAAATAAAACTTCTTTAGAAGAAAAGCCCTGTCTTCGTAGACGATGAATACGTTCAATCGCCAAAACAGTTTTCCCACTGCCAGGAGGGCCTGTTATCATCAATTTTGGCGATTCAAAATTCTCAAAGAGAATCTCATATTGCTTTTTGGTGAGCAAATGAAAGAGATCTTCACCAACAGCACCTTTAGCTGAGGAATTCACTCTGGCAAGTACAGGGACTAGGGCTTTAATGATGGCCTGATATTTCTCATTAGACATCTGGTAGGCTTCGGGATAGACAGATGCATGAGATATCATCTCATCTAGTATGCCTATGTCATCTTCTTCAGAGCATGCTAGGATGATAGGCTTAACGTAGAATTTCTCTATGCACCCTCCTTCTTGGGCAATTATCCTCTTCAACTTAGTTGCTACCTTTCTGTTGTACTTGCAGCTTTTACTGGTAGCTTCTCCCTCACATAGACTAACCAATAAAAGAGGAATGCTTGGAGAGCAAACCAAAATGTCGCAAATCACCTCTGCTGGCTTTGTGTTTGGAAGCCCTATATCAACTCCCCAACATCTTTCAATGAACGTAATGCCTACCCATTTATTTTGTTTGAACATCTTATTCAAACAGTGAATAAATGTTTCCAAGCTTCTGTTTCTTGGATTCATTGCATGTTTTGGCTGGATCTTTAGTCTCCCTGGTGAAGCTGCAATAAAATAACAAATAGATGTCTTTAGCTCGGGTGTAATGTTTTCCCATTTCAGACCACATGTCATTCCCTAGAGTATCATTTCTTTGTTTAATGATTATGCATGAGAAGATACAAATATGGATTACACTCAAACGAATAATCTTATTCTCAAAGGTATGACACAGAATATGGATAAATTAAAAAGCAAAAAGTCTTATTAACAAAAGAATGAAAAGTGAAATAGGTCTATTAATTTGACATCACATCTAAACCTAACAATAGGTGGATCAAATGTTCATTGGTGGTATACATCCCTTCCCATCAGTTACCAAATCAAATGATCTATTCCATAGTATTGCATTCCATTGCTCAAGATTTCCCAAGTGTTGAGTGGAATCTTTGTGTTACAAATTGTTATATTCATTGTGCTATTCATAATTGTATTTCAGTCGACCTCTCAGTGAATAAACTATCATAGTGACAAAACCGTGGTTATTTGCTGTGCGAGTCCGGCAACTCGCGTGTTACTAACGTATATGCCGCTACAGTCGACAATATTCGCGGCCAAATCGGCTGTTACATGTTCGTATCAAGACTTGTGTAAACTAAACTAATGAGGCACGTGAGCGAGATGAAATATGATACGTATCTAAGGTAACACGAATAGATCTAATGAACCTTTTTGTTATGTGTAGATCTAATGGAATGCCATACTGGAAAAAATATTTAAGATCGCCAGATCCTGTATTTTCTTGTATACAAGCATACCTGAAGGCTCTTTTGTATACTGAAAATATGAGTGCCTCATGGGATATTATTTGGCATACCACTCTCTGAAAATTACAGGGTTCGTGATGAGGTAACGACTTAAAATTCAAGGACTATTCAAGGAGTATACAAGGACTTAAAAATGAATTTTCAAGGAGTATGTTCAGCTAAATATGACAAGGTTTTACACAGTGGTTGCACATGGCCGACTTTAAAATTTTCCAATCTTTCTGACTAGATCTATTTCAGAACCATGCAAGTAATGATCAAAGCAAAAATCCAAGGAGTTTTCAATGAGTTTTGCTAAAATTATAAAATTCAAGAGCTTTTATAAGTGCCCTTGAAAACGTGAATTAAATTCAAGGAGTTTAAGGAGTAGCACGAACCCTGTAATTAATATGTATTTATATGAAGCATGTATGCTCAAATACCTTCTATCAAATCACTGTAAATATCTTCGATGGTGTCTTTCACAGTGTAATAGACTGTTCTCCCGCGTTTGACGCTTTAATTTCTTTTGGTCATTTTCATCTCCTGTCAAAACATTCACACAAAAACGTCTTAATGACAACTATCAAAGATATGAATAATCAATAAGAAAATTAAGAAAAAGGGTAAGTTTGTTTGTATATTGGTGGGGATGGTTCATACAAGAAATCTATTTGTTCTAGCACCATGTTTATTTATTGAGACTTCAAAATTATTACCCCCATAAATTTAGACTGTCCACAGTTCCTTATTTCCCTCCAGACCCAGAAGAGTCAGGCTTTTCCCAAGCACTGGAAACACGAGGTGTGCTGGGGGCAAGTTTTGTCCACAAACACCTTGATATTGGTAAGAAAGCAAAGTTTCAGCTCATAATATAATAACCCTGCTGATAACATAATAACCCTGAACACACACTTTTAATAAGGACACACACTGGTGTATTAACTGTTTCCAATATATTACATAATGCCATTTAGGGTAGGGAAAGTGACCTTTAATTGCAATTCAAAATTAAATGTATGCCTTACCTCCAGAAATAGTCTTGTGTAGAGAAAGCCATTCCTTAAATTCCATATTGACAATTTGGTTTTCCCGATCCAGTACACTGCATTCTGGTTTCTGCTTAAACACACCAGTACCAGGGAAAGCACAGATATGGACTGCTATGACATAAGTGTCATCACCAGCCCCATCTACTGGGAAGAACTTGATATGATAATCTTCACCTGCTTTAGGTTTAACCTCTTCTCCAGAATCCAAAACCCAAAGCTTTCGTTCCATACATTCAACTATACTACGTAAGATATTATCTTTCTCTTTGTTATCTTCAATCTTTTGTCCTTTGATGAAGGAATGTTTATCTTCTATTCCGAAGTACACTGTCCCTCCCTGAGTGTTTGCAAATGCCACTACATTATCACTTAGCTTTGTACAAAGGTTATTAGCCAGGTTTTCATTCCTGTTGGGATTGAGCAGCTTGTGTTCCTCGGTCATTGTTTCATAAGACAATGTTTCATTCAAATGAAATGTGTGGAATTTTGGTTTGTTTGCACAGACACACCTTCTTTTCTTCATATTTAGCAGCTCACAAATTCTGGAATACAAAGAGACTTTGTAGTTTCTTTCTTCACTGCGCGTCGAAGGTGAGAATCATCAGTTAGAATAGTAACTGATGACTTCCTTACAAATATGTAAGTCGTGGTACCCTTGGTTTCAATATGTAAGATGTCATCAATTGAATCTTTTTCACCACATTCACCTCCAAGTGAAGTCTTTCGTTTTTCGTACAATTCTTTCATCCAGTCATCTCTATTTTTCACTGCTGCTTTCTGTGTACTGTTAATTCTTATAACTCCTCCACTTGTGTTTCTGAGTGCAATTTCTGCTTTTAGGACTCCTCCCACATCCAATTTTCTCTTGCTTCTTTCCTTACTAAAATTGATATCAAAATCAATCACAATTTCTGCCAGCTTGGCTAGCTCATCTCGGCAAGGTGTACTACTTGCTGATTCTATTGATTCATAGTAAGATTCGCTCTCTAATGATAACACATCATCATAAATAGAAACATGTTGATGCAGATCACTGTCTCTTGAACTGTCTCCAGCTTCTTTACTTTCATCCTTGTGGGCCTTCTTACTTTTCTTACTATTTTCTAGGACAATTTTTAAATAAGAACACAAATTTGAAATCTATGGTCCTTTTACTTTCAAGATCATTATTACAGTTTAAATGACTTACTACAAAATAATTCTTTTATGCATTTGCCTACAAAAGTTTAGTCTCCTTCATAGCTCCTTCATAGCTACATTTGTGTGGTTCCCAGATCCCCCTGGCTAAAGAGGGCCCAGGAGAATCTTGAACCAATACTTATGACTGCTGTAAAGAAGACTACAAAATTTAGGATCATCAGAGATAATATAAATCTCTGAGATCCAGTTCTAGAGCAGCAATAAAAATGCAAGAAAACACCTATTGAGTGTGTGTTATTCTGAGTTTAAAGTTACATGCCTCCCCCTGCAAATTTATTGCATAAACCCTCTATATGTGATGGCTACCCCCAAAGGAAATAGTTAGTATCCCCTCCCCTCCCCCCCAAAAAATTACATACTGTAAGCTCCTCAATGCAGCCCCTAAGTATGCTTCTCTCATATCTACAGCCCCAGGTACGTACCCCTATTTCAAAAAAGGTCAGTCGTAGATCTGAAATCTGAGACGCAGTAGCATGCTGCAAATTGTAATGCATTCACAGCCAAACAACATAGTTTTCTTTCAGATGGGAATATGCATGACTTTTGAGTTAAAGAATGTGATTTTTCATATTTTAGCTGGAAAACATAAAGGCGCAAACATTTGGTTTAGTCTCAGATTGCCCATTTCAGATATCCAACAGACAATGGTTTTTGAAATAGATGTATCTTACAGTAAAGAGTGGTTTCTAAATAGTTATGTGCTTATAAATTTCATTGGTTTCATATAATCCACAACATACCTCCATTTGAAGCACTATGCCTCTTTTTGCTATTGGGTAAACAGAAGTAAATCAGTTAATATAATGATCCAATTTTAAAAATCCTTACTGTACTTCCTACGTTCTTTTTTCACAATTCTGGATCTTCAGAAACATTTAAATCAATGTAAATACATATATATAATATTTCATTACTTGCCTTTTTCCACTGCCTAACATGGTGAAAGTAGCTTTAATTGGTTCAGAAAAAGCCCTCTAATAACAATCAACTGTCTTGGCTGGCACAGACTTCATTTCTGTTTGTAAAATACAGTATGTATTAACATTCTCAGTGTCTATGCTTGACTGTATATCCCAGCTGGGCATTAAAATTCATATTACTCCTAGTAATTCTTACAGTACATTGGGTACTGCATGATTCTACATGAAGTTAAAATAGTTAAATCCTCTTCTTGACTGTGATAGATTTTATAAACAATATAGAAATCAAGAGTGGTTTTAATAAGTAACAGTGCACTTGCTTCTCATCTCTGTAGTATCAGGTTAAAAGTTTGAGTTCCATCTAGAGTTTGTGGGGTCTCTATTTTGAGGTTTTTTTCTGGGTTATTCAGCCCTCCCCCCCACCCCCTCATCAGGCTAAATTCCAATATTTCTGCCCTGAAATGATTTTTATTTGTGTTGAGCATCAGCAGCAAGTTCCTTGGGACATATTTCTTGACCACTCAAAGTCAAGATTCCAGGCAAAAATAAAATGCTTTGCAAAAAGGTTCGTCAGCATTTTCAAATTTTAGAATTTTAGAATTTCCCTGACTGAATACAAAATTACCTAGTTTTTCTTTCTTTCCAGTAACAACCCAGTAAACTAAAGGTGAGGAATTTTGACTCAAGATATCGTATTCCCAAGATCAACCAGTGGCCGTCACGGCCGTTGCAATTTGATAATGTAAGCTTAAGTTTGGCGCCATTCTGAATCAAGACTAGTAGACTAGAGTAGTTATCTTTAACCCCAAAAGTAAAAGTATTTGAATAATACTTCGGTATATTTGTGAAAAAAAGAATAAAATGGAGAAGAGGTTACACACTAACAATAATAGAACGTAAGGAAACTTTACAATAAGAATTAAAATTTGAATTGAACTCGCACATATCAACATTTTCGAACAAACACAGCCGCGAGACTTCTTGTACACCCGCCGGGCAACACCACATATTCTACAGCAAAATTTATACAAATTCTGCTTTTCTATGCACGATAAACTTAAATACTAACTTAAATTGACATTTTCACATCATTCTTATAAATTTCGAGTCCTTACCATCGATTTAAATCCTAAGTTTGTCTGAGTCTTTGTCGTTGTTTCAGCTCCTCTCTTGTCTTTATTCTTCGCTCGATCGACTCCCTTTTTCCAGGAATCCTTTAAGCTCCAATGTTTTCACACATTCTGGTATTTAATAGACAAAAAAACTCAAAATCAACTTAACATGCCCTTTTCATAATAAAAAGTGAAGAATCAAAGGGCTTACCATGCATTAAAGCAGCTTTTTCACCTTTTCTTTCTTGAATAGCTTTTGACTTTCGCGCGTCTCTTCTTCTTCTGTCTTTTCCCGCGTCTGACTTCTCGTACCCAGGCCCTACTCTCCGGCGCCAACTTAACACGCCGTCTTACCACAGGCAGCCCAATTTTAATAAACATAAAACTTTTCCTACTTTTCTTCAGAGCCGTCTACCTTTACCTTTTGTCTTGGTTTCGAGACAACATGTTTCAGGGGGTTTAGTTCCTTCCTTCTCTCTTTCTTTCTTCCTTCCTTTCTCTCTTTCTTTCTTTCTTTCTTCCTTTCTTTCTCTGTCTGTCTCTCTCTCTTTCTTTCTTTCTTTCTTCCTTCCTTTCTCTCTTTATCTCTTTCTTTCTCTCTCTCTCTCTTCCTTCCTTCCTTTTCTCTTTCTTTCTCTCTCTCTCTTTCTTTCTTCCTTTTTCTCTTCCTTTCTTTCTTCCTTTCTTTCTCCCTTTCTTTCTCTCTCTCTTTCTTTCTTTCCTCTTTATTTTAAATTAAGAAAATTCAGGAAAAATAAACAGGAAACAAAAAACAACAACAAAAATGGATTGATTGCAAAATTATAATTTCAGTGCCTGGTGGTACAAGGGGTGTACATCACTATCTGGGCCCAATTGTACTAAGGGTGGATAGTGCTATCCAAGGGATAAATCTTATGCAGTGGATAAATTTATTGGATAACAGCATAGACTTATTCACTGGAGAAGGATTTATCCTTCGAATAGCACTATCCACCCTTTATACAACTGGGTCCAGGTTTGTTTGTTTTTAGGAAAAAGAACAAATTTCAACCGACAAAGCTGCATAAATCTTCAAATAATATTAATAGTTTAACAATACCAATATTCAGAAAGTTCTAGCCCAGTTTGGTTTGAGAAAGAAACAACAATAAGTCCACATCATTAATATTTTGTCATACTGGGAATAGGATTTGGTCTACTGGGAATGCAATTTGGTGTACTGGGAATAGGATTTGGTGTGCTAGAAATAGGATTTGGTGTACTGGGAATAGGAATTGGTGTACTAGGAATGGGATTTGGTGTACTGGAAATGGGATTTTGTGTACTGGGAATGGGATTTTGTGCACTGACAATGGGATTTGGTGTACTGGGAATGGGATTTGGTGTACTGGGAATGGGATTTGGTGTACTGGGAATGGAATTTGGAGTACTGGGAATAGGATTTGGTGTACTGGGATTAGGATTTGGTATACTTGGAATGGAATTTGGTGTACTGGGAATGGGATTTGGAGTACTGGGAATAGGATTTGGTGTACTGGGAATGGGATTTGGTGTACTGGGAATGGGATTTGGTGTACTGGGAATGCAATTTGGTGTACTGGGAATGGGATTTGGTGTACTGGGAATGGGATTGATGTATAAACAGATAAGAAAAAAACTAGATACATAAATAGATAAATAATATGTAAACAAATCAGAACATAAATAAATAAATAAACAAATAAATAAAAATTATAAATTGAAAATAAAAAGGACGCACATGTTTTATACTTTCTTTATTCTCATAACATGGTACTACAATTTTCAACAATTTTTCTTGGCATGCACTTTTTATAATTTAGTTACAGGGTTATTGTTCCTCAACAATTTTACAAAGACTTTTTAAAAACCATATCCACATTTTTTCTTGGCATGCACTTTTTATAATTTAGTTACAGGGTTATTGTTCCTCAACAATTTTACAAAGACTTTTTAAAAACCATATCCACATTTTTTCTTGGCATGCACTTTTTATAATTTAGTTACAGGGTTATTGTTCCTCAACAATTTTACAAAGACTTTTTAAAAACCTAGAGTAAATAATGGATTTCTATTATAACAGGTACCTAGAGTATACATATTTTCCACATTTTAAAGATAAAATGTATAGCACCTAGCACCTAAACATATATAACACCTAGTATAATATCTGGCATCTACAGAAACACACTTAGTGTGTCTCTTCATACATGTAAATAACTCTGTGTCTCATATATTTAAATGTTTTTTAAAAAAGATGCAACTAACCAAAAATTTGGGATCCTAAATATGATTGAAAACTTCTAGCACAATAGCTGTATACAATCATTGGTTTTTAAAAAGGTTCATTACCATTTTGTTGCAGGTTCGATATTGTTTATCAACTTTGAAATGTAGTATAATCATATATTTTAATGTCACAGAAGACAATATAATGCAAAAGACATGCAGAAAAAATGTAAGAAAATTCCATATCAATGTGACCTTTCACTGATTGGAATAACATTCCCCATAGTGCATTTTGGGCTTGGGAATACAACATGCAACATGCACATTCACCAACCTTTTTTGAAATAGCTGTAATATTACTAAGTAAAATACCTCCTACCTGGAAATTCTTTTTCACTAACATTTTACAATATTTCATTTCTGATTCCTTTTATAGCTATATTATAATATATTTAATATCTAAGTTGTGACCTTAAGAAACTTAACTCTTGAAAGATTTACTGCCAAATTTCTTGTATATATCATGCTCATTTATCTTTTACAGAAGTGGGATATTTATTTTCCTCCTTGGTCAGACTTGTCGTCTTAAATAGCAATAAAGCATGCTGCATTGTTTTAACTTCGAAATCAATACAATTATTTTTTGTTCATCATACCCATTTATGCAGTGTTATTTGTACCTACCCTGCTGGCGAGTCTCCCTTTGTATTGCTCTTACTCAGGGGAAATAAAAGGGACTGACTCTGCCAGCAGGGTAATTTGTACCCAAATTAGACCAGGATCCACTCTGTTTGTTGACCTCAAGAAAGGTCTATGTGAGAGACCATGATGATAACCCAATTGTGTGGTAAAGTAGGATTTATGTAAATCTAACTTCAGTTTGAAAAAATGAGTTATGTGCTACAAGGAATTTTGCAGTAAATTAATTTTTTCTCTAATCACAATAAGGTTTTTTGATCTTATTAATCTTAAAAGTATTTCAAATTACGCAATCCTAACCTCTTACTCAATTCATAGTTATTTTAAGGTGGCTCGACCCCCTCACGCTTGACCGCTACCTTCCACTTTTGGAACGCTAGTGCATAAACGTCTTTTATCCGATTGCAAATCTTTTTTGCACATAAGTCACATAAAGATTTAATTAATATTTGATGCAATTTTTAGCGAGATCGGACGTCATAACACGTGATTATGATGAAATATTTGTTTTCGTTTAGAAAATAAATTTAGCCTTGCAGAGCGTTCAACACTAAAATGCTTCGTACCACATAATTATATACTGGATGCCTCCATTTGTGGGGATTTTTGAAAAAATCTATCTAGCTAATAATGAGATATTTGAGATTATTTAAATATAGTGCATAATCTACTTCAAAACTAAACAATGGATTTCATACGGCTGAAATTAATATTTCAGAGCTATATATTCACAAAAGTCATTGCTCATTTAGTTTTACTCTGTATCTAGTTTTAAAAGGAACATTTTGAAGGTAATCGACTTATGCGATTTTGTGAAAACGTATAGTGCAGAAGACGGGGTAAACATTTGATGCGCACTTTTCATCGCAGTTTTCTAGTCAATCTTACTAGATCTTCCATTATTCTAAAATTCGCTGATCATTTCTCTCAAAATTACGTCAGGATACAAATTTGAACGTAAACTAATATTACACAAAATTGCAAGACTATTGAACTCATTTAAAGCGATCTAAAGCGAACGAGAAATACAGAAAACATTGATCGTTTCCCAACGATTTGATGCTCTGGGAATTCTATTGTTTGCTAATGATCATAACATCAAATTCTTTCGCACCATGCACGGTCTGATCTCGCTTGGCTGCTTTCCGATTTACCCCTGAAGTTTGGTAACAAACAGTTGTTTTTTTTATTCAAACGTGGGACGTTTGTCATGATGTACTTTGTCAGTGTGATTGAATAGAATCGGCGAACATCCCTCAAATTAAAACTTCAAGAAAGAAGCGAGCAAGACCTTTGAGTTTAGATAAAGAACCATACTTCGGGAGTAAATCGGAAAGCAGCCAAGCGAGATCAGACCGTGCATGGTGCGAAAGAATTTGATGTTATGATCATTAGCAAACAATAGAATTCCCAGAGCATCAAATCGTTGGGAAACGATCAATGTTTTCTGTATTTCTCGTTCGCTTTAGATCGCTTTAAATGAGTTCAATAGTCTTGCAATTTTGTGTAATATTAGTTTAAGTTCAAATTTGTATCCTGACGTAATTTTGAGAGAAATGATCAGCGAATTTTAGAATAATGGAAGATCTAGTAAGATTGACTAGAAAACTGCGATGAAAAGTGCGCATCAAATGTTTACCCCGTCTTCTGCACTATACGTTTTCACAAAATCGCATAAGTCGATTACCTTCAAAATGTTCCTTTTAAAACTAGATACAGAGTAAAACTAAATGAGCAATGACTTTTGTGAATATATAGCTCTGAAATATTAATTTCGGCCGTATGAAATCCATTTTGTTTAGTTTTGAAGTAGATTATGCACTATATTTAAATAATCTCAAATATCTCATAATTAGCTAGATAGATTTTTTCAAAAATCCCCACAAATGGAGGCATCCAGTATATAATTATGTGGTACGAAGCATTTTAGTGTTGAACGCTCTGCAAGGCTAAAATTATTTTCTAAACGAAATCAACGTGTTATGACGTCCGATCTCATAAAAAACTGCATCAAACATTAATTAAATCTTTATGTGACTTATGTGCAAAAAAGATTTGCAATCGGATAAAAGACGTTTATGCACTAGCATTCCAAAAGTGGAAGGTAGCGGTCAAGCGTGAGGGGGTCGAGCCACCTTAATTGAACGATTATATGTTAGATTAATTATAAAAAACTTAATATTGCTACTAGCTAGATACTTTAGTGTTAATGGTGCTTCAGTTCTTCCACTAACAGAATTTTTACTACTGCTATACACTTAATAGAAATATGGTGACCAATTTGAACAAGGTGTTTACTGATGGTGCAATGCCTCTATAGACCCATCATAGTTTCATAGTTTAGCCAATCAGAATGCAGGATTTATGATAGACCCTAATACAGATAATTCACCAGTTTCACATTAATTCAATGCATACCACTGTTTTTGAAGACTACAGACTCATTTGCACAGGCTTAGGCTGGTTTATAAGTCAGCTATTCACAGATACCATTAAAAGTCCGTGGGATTTCAAAACATTGGTATTGTTCAAGCTGCACATTCTTTACATTAAAGTTGACATTTGCAAATGATTTGCTCTTAAGTGAGGCTAAGCCTGCAGGGATGAGTCTTCAGTCTTAAAACACAGCGGTATTTACAGAATGAGAAATGGGACTATTATAGTTCTCTACTTGTGGGCTATCATAAAATTATTTATTGCCTGGAAAAATTACTAACTCCCCTTATATTTCTAAATGGGACAATTTAAGCTCTGCTTGATCCAAACCAAAGCACCCAGCTTCTTCTTTATTTTCCAAGATCAAAATCAATTTCATTTTTGTCCTGCTACACAAAGCTGTCATTAAATGACGATTGTTCTGAAAACCTGATTTATAATATTTAGGAGAAAAACCAATAACTATGTTATCATCCACCCCACAATAGCGTCGTATAGTGTCAAAGACAACACCATGCCCTAATACTTCTTCCCCATTTCTTACGGGACAACTGTCTTTTGTCATTCGTACGAACAATTTTTCATAAAGCTCTTTTTGCGTACGATCATTAAAGAGCACTGTGATATCATTTAGATGGTGCCCATCTTTAATAATTAACTTGTGTAGTTCAGAAATAAGAATATATGTCAAATGCGATTGCATTGACAAATTGGCATTTGTTTGATTGGGCACAAGAACGTCAATTCCTGGCCCATCAAAGTCATGACCCAGTTTGACTTGTGGGTCTACCCTCATGTACTTACTAGTAATGAACCTATGTACATTACCGGTTTGGCGAATAACCGTTTTTAACTCTTTCTTAGGGAATCTCCACAAGTTCACTGACCTCTTGTTGTTAATTTTCTGGGCAAGGTCAAAAAAAACCCAGAAACTAGAATCTTCTCTGTTGTCACATAGAGCGTGTAACTTGGACCAACCGGCAAGAGTATCAAGAGGATCACCCTCTTTATCTTGAAAGTTTTGCGCTTCGTCGGCCAAGATATGTTTAACATTGCCTAGTTCAATGTTGAAACGTACATCTGATTGGACAAGACAATCCATCTCGTAGTAGGTCATCACAATACATAATCGCTGCCCATCAAGAGTCTTCATGTTCCTAAAAAAATTTTAAATTTAAAAATGTTAACTGTTGCAAATAGCATACTAAAAACCTAACCAGCTTATTTCAAATCTTAAGTTTAAGTCACTGTGTGGGCTGTTCTCCGCCATCACACAGCTTGAACTTAGCAAGGAGGGAGTGTTCTGGTCAGACTTCATATTTTATAGCCACCCAGTTATGTCATTCCCCTGTCTATTTGCCAAACACAGCCAATTAGGAGTCTTAGTATATCATTACGAGTGTCAATGAAAAGAACATGTATTTTATCTTCACAAGCATTATAATTAATGAATATGGGACATTAAAGTGAATGTGTAGCGGATTTGCAGAAAAGTCATATTGACTGAAATATGTTTCAATAGATTATAATACAATTTAGCACAACATTTTCCACATGTTTCGACTATAAGAAAGACATTTCAGTGAGTGATTATTAATGTATCAAAGATTATTTCAGCAAAGTTCCAGCTCAAATGAAAGAGTTTTCATTTTGGAGCGATTTTCGTCCAAGTGCCCGTTTAAGATGATTTAATAAACAACAATAATTAAAACTTACTCCACTCTGGCTTTCAGGGGTAAGTTTGAGCACAGAAACAATACTTCATTATAACAGCAGCCGTTATTCCTAAGACGATGGATTCTTTCAAGGGCTAGGACTGTCTTGCCACTACCAGGAGGCCCTGTGATCTTCACTTTTGGACTTTCCTCATAGAACTCATGAAGGATATTATACTGCTCGAAGGTCAGCAAATTGAATATACCTTGGCCAACAACATGAGAAGCCATCACATTTGCCCTGGCCAAAACCAGCACAAGAGCTTCTAACACCTTCTGATACTTGTCATTATGCATTTTATAGGTTTCAGGATAGAGAGGGCTCTCTGAGTAAATCAAAGACATATCCTCAACTTTTAACTGCTTGTGTGAAATAACCACAGGCTTCACATAGAATGTTTCCAGACAGTCAGCATCATGGACAAGTGTAGCCTTCAGCTTTGCAGCCACTTTCCTGTTGTAAGAGGAGCTGGCCTCACTAGGAATGTCTGATTGTGTCAGAGACACAAAAACAAGAGGCATTTGTGGACTACAAATCAAAACATCACAGATGACATCATCTGGCTTTGTGCTGGGAAGACCTAAGTTGACCTCCCAGCACCTTTCGATATATGCTATCCCAGACTGCGGCTGGTTTTCCTGGAATATTTCTATTGTGTCAACTAATTTATATAAGGCTGGATCTTGGATCCAATCAACAGCATGGGTAGGATGCAGTTTCAGCTGCCCTGGAGGTGCTGAAAATATGAAAGGAGCAGATTAAAATATGTTTTATGGCTGAATTTTCTCTTTTTGAAATCAATTTTGCTGAGGGAGAATGGCTAAATATAAGCCAGAGGCAGGTTTATATGAGGAAATTTCTTATTTTTGGTAATGACTGAGTGCATAATTGGTAAAGCGGTCTTCATTAACTAGTGAAACAAAGTGTACTAATTAAAGTTTACTAGTCAAAAAGATATAATAGAAAACAATAAAATCAGAGTGTGATAAAGCGTAATACACTAAAGCGTATTTCACGGGTTTATGAAAACCACTCTATTGTGAGAAAAACTACTTTATAGCTGTAACAACCATAACATATAAGCCCTTTAAGCTAAAGGGTGAAAGACTTTCTGGTATCAGTATAAAGGATCTTTGAATAACTTTTTTAATATAATTGTTTTTTACTTACCTGATGTCACTCCTGCAACAAACTTTTCAACAGTGTCCTTTACAGAATAGTATGTGGAAGTTCCACATTTTCTCTCTTTAAATCTGTCTTGGTAAACACTGTTACCTGGAATATAGAAAAATTACAATTATTGTAACGTGATTAAAATATAATTAAGTTGAGTCAGACTTTAAACACAGTTTAGAAAAGCAAATGTATGAGCAAATGATAATTTGAATCAGATGGCAGGAGAAGTTAACAAATAAAAAAGTTGGGTGAAAGATCACGCGTGGATTTGATTAAAATATAGATCTAACACGACCTTCTCCCGTAAAGCCTCAGTGGCCGAGCAGTTGAGATCTCGTCTAGCAAATGAGAGGTCAGTGGTTTGAGTCCTGCAAGAACTCAATCTCGTACCCAGAGCCCTTATTTCTTACTGCGCATGCTCGACAAAATAATTGGGCTCTGGAAAACTCCAAACTGGAAGACCCAGATTCTGGGTTTCTCGCACATGCGCATTATGACAGACTAGGTAAATTCAAAATGGCGGACGATGTTCAACGAGCATGTGAATTTGCGCTTGGAAAATTAGGTTTTGAAGATGGTTTTCAGTTAAATTAACTCCGAAAATATCTATTGGATGGATATCAATACAATTTCCATTACAAAACCGGCAAAACTTTGAAAAATCCGGCCCTACAGGCTTTTTTGGTGTACTTAATTCGAGACGCCATCTTGTTTATTTTCCCTAGTACTGTAATTTTTACTTCTGGTATCTTCCTTTGTTCTCGAGAACCAATCACAGGACAGGAAATATTGGAGTTTTCCAGAGCCCAATTATTTCGTCGAGCATGCGCAGTAAGAAATAAGGGCTCTGGGTACGAGATTGGCGAGAACTCAACTGAGGCAGATTTTTTAATCTGCAGTGTTCTGACCAGGAATTTCTTTCAGGGGGTCAAAGGGCCCACCAATCTGAAATTTAAGGGGCCATTTAGAAAACTGTATGGGCCATTTCCAAAATCTTAAAACAAAGAATAATGCTTTTATTAGTAACAACAAAACAATAAAATTTCACTGGGCAGCCATACTTGAGCCTTCAATAAACAAGGTCAGTTAACACAGACTAGTCCTGGACCTCTTGGCGAGTTAAATACAAGGTGGCGGCTATGTTCGATTCGTGTCGTTTCATGTGGACTTTCACCTTGTTTATTGACAATATAATGCGACTTTTATTATTTCAAAAGTACTATAAATCTTTTAAAACTATCAGGAAGTATCTTTTAAATTATTCATGCACCTTTGGGGGCGCATAGAGTTGACATTTGTGCGCCATTTCTGTTTTTTAGGTGCGAATCCCGCAATGGCGCGGCCTGGTAAGAACACTGAATCTGCTTATACACTCAATGTAGCATACACTTAACATATAGATCTTTACGGAGTGACAAAAACACATTTCTTAAATAAAAAAGTTGGAAAAATATGAGTGCTGATCCTCTGTGAAATAAGACATAATAGGATACGACATGTACCCAGGAAAGATGGAGACAATGACTGTATGATAGCATTGGGACAGACACCTGAGGGCCTTACCTTTGACAGTTTTGACTGACTTGAGAAATGATGCTAACCACCTTTCAAAGCCCATATTGACAATCTGGTTGTTGTCATCAACTACTTTACACTCAGGTTCCTTAAGAAACACTGTACCAGCATACCGGCAGATATGAACTTGAATCACAAAGGTATGCTCATCTGCTCCGTTGACTGGGAAGAAGGTGACCTCATAATGATTACCATGCTCAGGTGTTTCCCTCTCGCCAAATTTATTGATCCAGATCTTGGATTCCATACAGCACTTAACTTTGTGTTCAATAGCACGCATCTCTTCCTCATTTACTTGTTGTCCCTTGATAATGGCAGCATCTGATATGCCAAAGTACACATAACCACCACAAGTGTTGGCAAATTGCACAACATAATCTTTCAACTCCTGACGCAACTTGTCTGGAAGCTTTCTAGTGGTGAGTTCTTTATATTCTACTGTTGTACATTCCCCAAAAGGCAGTTGTTGTCCTTGGACAAATGATTTCATTGTGCAACCATTAGTACAGCAACATCTTGTCTTATCATTCTTTACTAACAAATTTTGAATTTCAAAATAGCTTTGAAGCTCCTTTTTCTGTGATCCATTTCTCACAAAGAGGTTAGAATTATCTGTTAGGATAATTGCAGATTTCTTCACATATATTAGCAAATCTTCAGAATTGAAATCAATAATCTCAGCAAGGTTCTCCTTTTGTCCCAGTATTTTTAATCTTTTGTCTCTTTTTTCATTTAGATTTAATTCCCACTCACCAATTTTCGTAATCTTATTTTCTGGTGACAATTGGGTTTTCATTTTCAGTTTGACAACTCCACCATTAGTGTTGCGTAAGGCAAATTCAGCATTCAAAACTTCAGGAATTCCAGTTTTATGGAGATTAACCCCATTTTTTCCTACTTTCTCATTGAAATCCACTTCAACTTCAATGATATTTTCAGCCACGTTAGATAATTGGTGTATGTGATCTAATATGGAAGTAGAAGTGTCATCACTCTCTGATATGTCTATGCTCTCTTGATGATCTGAGGCATTTTGAGAAGGTATATCCTCTGAAGAGGCTGATGTCTCCATATTCTCTGAGTTGCAGGTAACATCCTCTGTAAAACTTGCGTTATGTCCATCTCTGCGTTCCTGTTTCCTTGGCTTACACGCTTGCTCTAAAATAATAATGATGAAATTTATTTATATTAAGGAAGTATCAAAAATGCACTTTTAAATGCATAGGTTTCAATAAGTACATGTATCATAACCCATATGATTAAAGGAAAACATTCTGGAAAAGAATTCTTACAGTGTAGTTGCACAATGAATTTAAAGCCCCACTTACCTGAATTTAAATGCTTGTGTCTTTTTGAGCTGTTAATCAAAATATAAAAAACTTAATCACTCAATAATAGCTGTTATCACAGTTGAGCATGCAATGAGATAATCTTTTGTTTTAAGAATCATACAAGTGAGGCTATCGGTTGACACATTTATGGCTGTTGTCTCATTTGCATCTCATTTGCATGCATCCATATTAACTGCTTTAATAATAACAAGATGAACACCCTAGTAATTTGGCTAGAACTTTTCAGGAAATCAGTAGATTGACTTGAGTAGTATGCAATTTCAGTAGCATTCGATAGAAAAAATGGACTTTGAAGCAGATGATTGAGCAGAAACATTAAATATAAGTTTACTACTACAAACTTGGAATATTATCTAAACTGGATGCATACACCAAGTTGAACGTTGATCTATTTAAACTCAAGTTTTTCATGAAGGGTGCAAAGACTGCAACAAGCATTACAGTCACTCAAAAGAGAACATGTCAGTTTAACAAATCAAAGTCAGTTTTCTATGGGTCTGTATGATAATTGAACATGAAACGACGTCAAAAATGATCCAAATTCAAGTGGAACCACGAGAGCAGCGAGTAGTTTCACTGCAAAGTTTGGATCATTTTTGACGTCATTTCATGTTCAATTACAGTACAGACCCATAGAAAACTGACTTTGATTTGTTTTTTACCATAACAAAGTTGAAAAAATTGAACAAAAAGACAAGTAAATAGTTTGAAAAAGCTGTTTCATCAGCTCACTCAGTGCGGGTGATGGATGTCGTAAGCACAAGCAGGTCTAGCCTCTAATCAACAATGGTTCTAAGCCAATCAGCGCGCGAGAAATTTCCAGCTATAGTAATATGTGAAATCAGTCTAATCCTTTCATGGTACACAAAAATCTCAAAAAATCTACATGTTATCTCACTCTAGTGATTTCCATTGTATTATAAACTATAGATATGAAAACCACGTCTAGTGAGTGGGTTTCCCTCATTAAAGATTATCAACACATGTTATCCCACTCTAGGGATTTCCATTGTATTATAATTACTATAAATTTAACATTATAAACTTGCCTTTTTGAGGATTTATTTCCCAGCATGATCACTCAAGTTCTTCAAGTTAGACTTCCTGATATTAGTCCACCTGATGGATTAAAAAGAGATAGAGACAAAGTTGTTGCCTACCAATTTTCTTTTGGTCCAATCCTGGATCCCTGTCATTCATTTATTCTTTTTTAAAAAAAGGTTGCACAAAAAAAAGACACATGAATAGAGGTTTTGCATCACTATGTGACGGCAGCCATGTTAGATGGCAGGAATAATACCATTGTTTGACATAACAAAGAAATTAATTCCTGAGAGCAAAGGGATTTTATTGTTCTGCCAACTAACCACAGGTAGCCCAAGCTGTATTATGGGGGTGAGCATGTGATGTTGCAAAACCTCTATATGGATACAACTAAAAATAATCTTATTCCCTAGGGAATTATAAATGGTCTGTAATCGGTATGACGAATTATGTGACATCAATCAAAAAAAAAAAAAAAAAAGAAACGAAAAGTTTAACCGTTGGGAATCTGATTGACGGAATAAACCTAGTCGTTGTGTGGGTCGCATAATGACGCAAATGAGATTTTAAATGTTTGATTGTCGATTGTTGAGCTCGCATTAATGATATTTTCGGCAATTTATCAACCAGGAAGCAATATAATTAATACTATACAACACTGAGCAAGAACACACTTTATAAAATAATTGGGATACTACGCCCGCTATGATTGGTCGAAAACTATGTTTGATGAGAGTATCAAAACACACTATCCTTATTTTTAATCTATCGCGCGCGCTCATTGGTCAGTTTGAATAAGACGGCACGTATGGAGAATTTACTTAGACTTTGCTTTTTTTCGATCTTTTCGCGCGTTTGTTATTTTATAAAACAAATCAAAAACAGTTTTCTGTGTTTGATACTCTGATCGAAACACGCGGGATGTTGGGAGAACACGAGAGGAGCGTAGGAAACCACGACGCGTAGCGGAGTGGTTTCCAGCTTCTCGAGTGTTCTCCCAACATCCCGCGTGTTTTGATCAGAGTATCAAACACGGAAAACTGTTTTTGATCTGTTAAATAAGGAATGCATGGTTTGAACAAACGTTGACGAGAAGGGCTTGAAATTTGATCTAGTTGCGGTTATTCTTATCTTATTTATCTTATTCTTAATACATTTTGCACAAATTATGCTTTTAAAAGGTTAAAAAACTTAAATATTTACTTAAATTTGAAAAGGGCTTGAAATTTGATGTAGACGCGGTCATTCGACAGCACCCTCGTCTTATCTTATTCCACACCAAATTTTGGAAAAATTATGCTTTTAAAAGGTTAATAAACTTAAATATCAACTTAAATTGACATTTTTACATCATTCTTATAAATTTTGAGTCCTTACCATCGATTTAAATCCTAAGTTTGTCTGAGTCTTTGTCGTTGTTCCAGCTTCTCGCTTGCCTTCCTTCCTCGCTCGATCGACTCGCTTTTTCCAGGAATTCTTTTACGCTCCAATATTTTCACACATTCTGGTATTTAATAGACAAAAAAACTCAAAATTAACTTAACATGCCCTTTTCGTAATAAAAAGTGAAGAATCAAAGGGCTTACCAAGCATTAAAGCAGCTTCTTTACCTTTCCTTTCTTCAATAGCTTTTCACTTTCGCGCGTCTCTTCTTCTTCTGTCTTTTCCCGCGTCTGCCTTCTCATACCC
This sequence comes from Actinia tenebrosa, assembly GCF_029948245.1. NCBI lineage: Eukaryota > Metazoa > Cnidaria > Anthozoa > Actiniaria > Actiniidae > Actinia > Actinia tenebrosa. Next base: position 4,592,204 of record NW_028292569.1, on the reverse strand, counting down.
AGGACCTACTCTTACCACGCCGTCTTACCACAGGCAGCCCAATTTTAATAAACATAAAACTTTCTTACTTTTCTTCAGAGCCGTCTACCTTTACCTTTTGGCATTTAGTAAGAAATCATGTGGTTTTTTAAGAGAATATTGTCTTGGTTTCGAGACAACATGTATCAGGGGGTTTAGTTCCTTTCTTCTCTCTTTCTTTCTTCCTTCCTTCCTTCCTTTCTCTCTTTCTTTCTCTTTCTTTCTTCTCTTTCTTTCCTTCCTCCTTCCTTTCATCTCTTTCTTTATCTCTTTCTTTCTCCTTCCTTCCTTCCTTCCTTTCTCTTCTTCTCTCTCTCTCTTCTTCTTCTTTCTTCCTTTCTTTCTCTCTCTCTCTTTCTTTCTTTCTTTCTTTCCTCTTTATTTTAAATTAAGAAAAATCAGGAAAAATAAACAGGAAGCAAAAAACAACAACAAAAATTGATTGATTGCAAAATCTTATTTTCAGTGCCTGGTGGTACAAGGGGTGTACATCACTATCTGGACCCAATTGTACGAAGGGTGGATAGTGCTATCCAAGGGATAAATCTTATGCAGTGGATAAATTTATTGGATAACAGCATCGACTTATATATATTCACTGGAGAAGGATTTATCCTTCGAATAGCGCTATCCACCCTTTATACAACTGGGCCCAGGTTTGTTTGTTTTTAGGAGAAAGAACAAATTTCAACCGACAAAGCTGCATCAATCTTAAAATAATGTTAAGAGTTTAACCATACCAATATTCAGAAAGTTCTAGCCCAGCTTGGTTTGAGAAAGAAATAACAACAAGACTGTCCACATCATTAATATTTTGTCCTACTGGGAATGGGATTTGGTGTACTGGGAATGGGATTTGGTGTACTGGGAATGGGATTTGGTGTACTGGGAATGGGATTTGGTGTACTGGGAATAGGATTTAGTGTACTGGGAATAGGATTTAGTGTACTGGGAATAGGATTTGGTGTACTGGGAATGGGATTTGGTGTACTGGGAATGGGATTTGGTGTACTGGGAATGGGATTTGGTGTACTGGGAATGGGATTTGGTGTACTGGGAATCAGATTTAGTGTACTGGGAATGGGATTTAGTGTACTGGGAATGGAATTTGGTTTACTGGGAATGGGATTTGGTGTACTGGGAATGGGATTTGGTGTACTGGGAATGGGATTTGGTGTGCTAGAAATGGGATATGGTTTACTGGGAATAGGAATTGGCGTACTGGGAATGGGATTTGGTGTACTGGGAATGGAATTTGGTGTACTGGGAATCAGATTTGGCGTACTGGGAATGGGATTTGGTGTACTGGGAATGGGATTTGGTGTACTGGGAATGGGATTTGGTGTACTGGGATTAGGATTTGGCATACTTGGAATGGAATTTGGTGTACTGGGAATAGGATTTATTGTACTGGGAATGGGATTTGGTGTACTGGGAATAGGATTTGGTGTACTGGGAATGGGATTTGGTGTACTGGGAATGGGATTGATGTATAAACAGATAAGAAAAAAAATTGATACATAAATAGATAAATAATATGTAAACAAATCAGAGCATAAGTAAATAAACAAACAAATAAATAAACAAATAAATAAAAATTATAAATTGAAAATAAAAAGCACGCACATGTTTTATACTTTCTTTATTCTCATTCAACATAGAACTACGATTTTCAACATTTTTTCTTGGTATGCACTTTTTATAATTTAGTAACAGAGTTATTGTTCCTCAACAATTTTACAAAGACATTTTAAAATCTAGATTAAATAATGGATTTCTATTTAAATAGGTACCTAGAGTATACATATTTTCGACATTAAAAAGATAAGATGTATAGCAACTAAACATATATAACACCTAGTATAATATCTGACATCTAGAGAAACAGACTTAGTGAAAAGCTTAAGGAAAAGCTACCGATATATGACCAGTCACATCAAGAAACGTCATTGGTTTGGTCCCTTTATGGATGTGCCCAGGGGCTTGCCCTAATTTAATGAACTATTGATGAAATTTACCTCATCCATGTAATCAAACATTATTGTTCAAATTGTTTTTGATTCATTATTTATAGTGACCCTTTATATAAGAACCTTGTGATTTTGGTTGGCAAAGCAGGTTCTTATATTTTGGGGTATCAAAATCCAAAATTTCTGCTTAAAGGTTCTTAAATCCCTAGGTTCTTACACACAGGTTTTTACTGTATTGCTACTAGATACTATATATAGTCATTGTGTTAACAGGTACTACCAGTAATTACCATTAGCAGAATTATTACTACTGCTATACACTGAATCAAAATAAGTGACCAATTTGAACAAAGTGTTTACTGATGGTGCAATGCCTCTATAGACCCATCATAGTTTCATAGTTTAGCCAATCAGAATGCAGGATTTATGATGGACCCTAATACAGATAATTCACCAGTTTCACATTAATTCAATGCATACCACTGTTTTTGAAGACTACAGACTCATTTGCACAGGCTTAGGCTGGTTTATAAGTCAGCTATTCACAGATACCATTAAAAGTCCGTGGGATTTCAAAACATTGGTATTGTTCAAGCTGCACATTCTTTACATTAAAGTTGACATTTGCAAATGATTTGCTCTTAAGTGAGGCTAAGCCTGCAGGGATGAGTCTTCAGTCTTAAAACACAGCGGTATTTACAGAATGAGAAATGGGACTATTATAGTTCTCTACTTGTTGGCTATCCTAAAATTATTTATTGCATGGAAAAATTACTAACTCCCCTTATATTTCTAAATGGGACAATTTAAGCTCTGCTTGATCCAAACCAAAGCACCCAGCTTCTTCTTCATTTTTTAAGATCAAAATTAATTTCAATTTTGTCCTGCTACACAAAGCTGTCATTAAAGCATTATTGTTTTGAAAATGTGAAGTATAATATTCTGGACAAAATCCAATAACAATGTTAGCATCTACCCCACAATAGCATCGTATAGTGTCAAAGACAACACCATGCCCCAATACTTCTTCCCCATTTCTTACGGGACAACTGAATTTTTTGCTTTTCACAAACAAGTTTTGATAAAGGTCTTTTTGCTTAGAATTACTAAATAGCACTGTGATATCATTTAGATGGTGCCCATCTTTAATAATTAACTTGTGTAGTTCAGAAATAAGAATATATGTCAAATGCGATTGCATTGAGCAATTGGTATTTGATCGATTGGGCACAAGAACGTCAATTCCTGGCCCATCATAATGACCCAGTTTGACTTCTGGGTCTACCTCTATGTACTTACTATTACTATGTACTGACAGAAGGTTTCTTTTTTCTTCCGACTCCTATTTCAACCCTTATAACAATAATATTTAGCTACTGCATTGAATCGCAAAAGCAGAAGCACACAATTTTATTAATCATGAGGCTGTATACCGTGAATCTACCTCTATAACATTGCACACAAAAGGTACAGAGGTGGGAACACTATGCCATTGCTTTGGTGCATGCAATGTTGCACATAACAACCCAATGAATAACAAAAACAAAACTTTGATAGGTGCAATAATAGACCCTTTGCCAAAATGGCGGCCGAAAATTGAAATGAGTTAAATAATAAAAAAAACCAATACCAGCACTGGAAAGAGCACCTTCACTTTAGTAACCCTATAAATATTCATTATGTCAGGTGTTATATCGGCCGAGAAAACTTCAGAGTTGAAAATTGACAAATTTACAGACGTTTGTATGACTGGGGGTATGCGGTTCGAAGTGGACACCAGTGACATCGAATTCAGGTCGGCAGCTTCCTACCTTGTCATTATTTCTAAGTGTTGGAATTATTTTCTTAAATACCTTTCAAAACTAGCTGAAACTGCATGCAGAAGTTCAAAATAAACAAATTGACACAACAGGTAAGTCAGCAAACTTTTATTCACGTTTTTCCAAATAAAATACGGCATATTCTAAATCCCCATACATTCTCTTATAAATATAGTGAGCTTGGGTTGCCTGTGGTTATACTGATTATGAATAGTTACAGTTTTGACAAGCTATTCTTCGATTGCACGTTACGTCATGGCGGCCAGGTCGCACTTCAACGATAATGTCATGGGCGGATATAGGGGAAGGGTTCAGGGGGAGCACCCCCGTCCCCCTAGATGAGCTGATATCTACTGCATTATTGGTGTTTGAGTTTGCCTCAATCGATTTTGAGTCCTGTGTTTGCACCCAAAAAGTTATATTGATTTTCAATAAATTCTCTTTTTTTTTTTAGGCTGAACGTTACAAAGGCAGACTCGACCGTCCTCGCGGTCGGTGGTCTTCAAGAAGTTTCAACAACTCAAAAAGAAGTACCATATATGGAAATATACGACAATAAAACCGGCCAATGGGAAGTCTACCCCACTCCAAACCTCCCATTTCCAGTCGACTGCAGTTTTTATAAGGCCGTGGGGCTTGGTAGCGAAGTTATTTTCATTCAAAGTCTTGACTCAACTCAGCAGGATCCGAGATCTAGTGTAATAATCTTGAAGGACATAAACGGGGAGCATGTTTTTGCTCCTTTGGCGTCAATTCCACGTAGACGTGCTGGTCATTGTATTGCTGCTACTTCCGGTCACGTGTACGTCATTGGAGGCTCGTTCCAGGCCATTAATCATGGTAGTCCTCTCGGTGAAAATACCATCGACAGATATGACAGGGAGTCAGGTAATACAGTAATACAGTGACAAGCAATAGAACAGAATATCCATTAGATGATATTTTATCGAGCACGAATCTCTAGCACAAAGCATGAAGGAAACCAAGTACTTTTAGCTTTTTCAGCTCGGCTTCTAAAAACCCCTTTGGGTCATCGGTAGGAAAAGCGGTCCAAGAGGGCCTATACTTAGTTCTATTGAGTGCTACGATCCGTCTGCTAATGAATGGACCAATGGTGCTTCTCTTCCTGATAAAAGACAAGACTTTGTGTGCTGCACGACAGAGGTCGCTTATAGGACTGTTACTACAATTATAGAGGGGCAAGAATAGAATAGAATACTTTATTTAACGTGGAACACATACGCTTAGCTATATGCTAGTTTACAGCAGGTAGTCCATCTAGTTATTGAGAGAATTCTTTTCGTATTCAAGCAGTGAGGGCCAAAAACTATTTTCTCGAAGAAAGGCTGTTGTACAAGACTAAAATCTTGTTATTCAGAAAGTTTAACTTGTTTGAAAGTGGAGATGACCGATGAAAGTGGAGTCAAAGTGTTAACCCAAAGCAAAAATTTTATTCGAAAATGAGGTTTTAGGCCTTCACTTGCTTGTTTTTCCATATATTTTCTATAAAAAAGCCTGACAAAGCAACATTCTAACACAAATGCAACAAAACATCTTTGTACAATTGAAAATATAGCGCTTCAAAATGCCGCTTTATCATAGTACATCAGTTTCTAACTGTTTAAAAAAGGTTTTGAGTGTTAGCCCAAAACCAAAATTAGGATCAAAAGTCATACGAAAGTCTAGTTTTTGGCGATTCTTGTCGTTATTTCTCATTATTGAAAAAAAATTTCCCCTTAAAATAAAAAACGTACATTGTATAAGATATATACTATAAAATACTTTAATTGTTACTAAGTTAAAATACCGACATGTATTTTTTCAAAATACTTTCATTCAAAGCAAGCTGGCTGGACAAAATTAAGAGTGTTGAGAGAGAAATATGTTTTCCTAATCTATTAAAGTTGGTATACAGCTGTTTCAAAAACACTTTGAATGGTACAGTGCTAAACGCGATTAATCGAGGTGTTTTAACTGGTTTCTCGACTACAAACAACACTATCTCCACAACAACATCTGTGTTATTGACAAGAATAACAATAAGAATTACAAGTCATTCCAGCTATTCTTGCATCTTGGGACTGATGCCCTATCTCTTATCACTTATCGCCTATCGTTTGTTACCTATCGCCGTTCGCCCCTTCAACCTTTTTTGGAATAGCTGTATTTAATATATTTATATGCCAACGATAAAATTTTGCGAGCTGTCATTGGTTCAGATCGGTTACATGCAGGATGGATATCAAATGTGCAAGTGAGGACCAGGTTTAATAGTTTAAGTTTACTTGCTCAATTTTGTCCTCTGCCCGAAAATGCCTCGTTTTCACGACTGCGCCTTCGATATTTATAAAAGCGCTCGCGCATCTCTAAAATCGTCTATTTTCCCGATTTAATTTTATGAAAAGTTTAAGTCAGAGTTTAGGCTACCTGTGATCTAAAGTTGAAAACTGAAGCAATAATAAAATGAAGAATTAAATGGATAAAAAGAGCTGTACATAACAATTTTGTCAAGGCATTTTCGAAGGACTCTAAAATTTAATTAATAAGTTTGATTTATGGGATTTTGAAAAGCGAACAGACTCTAGCTTTTGCAAGGTGTTTAAGCTGTATAGAAAAACGTTCCTGTTTGTCGAATGAGTAAGATAAAGACGAAACATAGGCAGGGTATGTTACACCAGGCAATATTTTTCATGCAAATTATGTCACACGTTAGACTTTAAATTTCCCAGGCTTTTTTTGCACGTAGGAAAGACTTTAATGATCTGGGGCGATAAACTTTTAATTTTTTCGTGTGATGAAATATCATCGGCTGTCATAACAAATCGTAGCGCGACAATTTGCAGGAGAGGTACAGTTTTACACCAGGCAATGTCGCTCAATTTTGTTGCGAAAAGTGTCACTTCTCGCGACGGTTGCGGCAACAAAAACTGCGAGACAAGTTGCAAGGGAACTGCCTAGGGTAACAGCACCTTACCAGCTGATGCGTTCGCGCAAAATCGTCCTAAAATATTTTATGAAAGCAATATAAAACGGTTGCTTATGTCTCTGTATTTTGATATACATACTTTGAGACCCTTAGGGCACTCGAAAGGCAAGATAAATACTTGGTTACGCCTCGTGTTCCTAAGCTTGTTTTTCTCTGCACTACAGCTCCAATCGTATATCACAGCACAGAAACATAGATATATATCTATTTAAGACGTTAACGGTTTATTTCTACGCTGTTTAATTTACCTAGATGAATACCATGCGTGCTTTTGGCGCACTATTTCTAATGTTCATAGCCGTCATGTTGGTCGTTGTTCCTTTCCTTGGTAGCACAAAACATGGCTGACATTTCTTTTGGACGTTTTAATATTTTGGAAATGATTACAGACCATGGCATGAACACTTGATGGTTACTATAAACTAGTTCAAGTTGTCTTCTAAAATAACAGAGTTTTTATTTTCCCATTCTGAAAAAAAGTTTAGTAAATTAAGAACATACGTAATAGGTAAATTACGAGCCTTAGATGAAACGATTGAAGAAGAGTGCCATACAAGCCTTTCACAACTACAAGTCGCGTAAAAAATGAGCCAGCTCAACTAGAAACTGTGGAAAGCTGTTTCGGCCTGTATTGGGCCTCGTCAGCACAGTGTATCTAGTGAGCTGGCAATCCCACGGAAAAGTAGTACTAGATAGATAAGGCAGTGCGCCGTTAGTAAATTAGTTAACAGAAGACACTCATGAATTAGTACTTTTTTCTAGTACTAAAAGTTGATTATAATGTAGTCTTTAGAATGATTGGAGGTATTTAAGTTTCTAGTAACAACAGCCCAAGAAAGGAAGGATCCCTCTCTTCCTTCCATCCTTTGTAAAGCCGATAACGCCGGCGAAACTGCAACTGAAATAGGACAATTAACATCAAGAGCAACAAACATGACTAACCTTGAACTTCCCTTGCGACATCTGCTTTTCCAACATCGTGAAGTGCATTGATAAGAATCCCTGTCGTCGCATGACTTCCGTCACTCTGCTTCCACGTAAAAAGCATCTGACGCGCCTGTAGCCGTGTATTGCCATGATGATCCTTCTTTATGGCGTGGATGGTGCTTTCGTCAATGCCAAGGTACCTCCCAAGAAATTTCCAAACATCTGTTACATTATTGGTAATTTTGTTTAAAAGTTTTTCTTCTACTTTTTGTCCTCCACGGCTTCTTTTGTCTGTTAGGAAGCCTACGAACAGCAAAAAAAAAAAGCAAAGAAAAAAGAAAAAGCCCTCTTTTTGTTAAGAATAAACAAGTAAAGAAACAACTAAGAAAAAATCAAATAGTAAAACTAACAAACAAACGGACGAACAAACGGAGTAAATAAACAAAGTTTAAAGAACAAACGAGAAAAAAAAAAAAAAAAAAAGAAATGAAAAACCCCAAGTCCGACAGGTAGACAAAAAACATTAAAAGAAACAAATAACTGTAAGAAGGCCAGAAAAACATCTGATTTGTACTGTACAAGAAATCTAAGATTTCACTTAGGTTTCTATGGAAACAATTTAGCCTTAAGGACGAAGTAACTATTGGAACAAAAGATTTAGGTTTGTTGACCTTGTAAAACACCTTCCTAACAAAGGTCACTAATTGAATTCTATACACCGGATAATGAAAGGTTCTTCTTATTTACTTAATAATCTGGACTTGGACCTTTTGACTTTCAGCTGTTCATAAAACCAGTTTAGTAAGACTTGCGCAGAAAAGACTTCCTAAGGACACGTATATTTTTGGGCGTCCTTCATTATAGTTGTTTACTACTTACATTATAGTTTTTTAATTTTTAGTTAAGAATTATTCCCTTATTTTTGGTATAAACTTTGGTTTACTTAGAATAGCATGTTTTGACTTAGAAACACAAGCGACCGTCATCGACGCTTTATTCAGTTAATCCCTTTCTAAAGACTCTTTTTAAGATTAAGGTTCTTAGGTCAATAAGGCCAATATTCTAATTTATTCCTGTAACTCAGTACTTTCACTGGAAACCAGACTCAAACCAGTTTTTATAATTAATTCTACGATTATGCTAATTTCTTCTATAAATATAGGTTAGTTTCAGATAGAGAGATATAGATTCGTTAGTCGTGAAAAAGTCTTGTAACTACTAGGACTTGTGAGCGTCAATAATGATCCCGTGGAAACGAACCATAGTCTCCCCGACTTCACGACATAACCAATGATAAAAAGACAAGCAAAAAGAATGATGGACAGCTTTCTCCGGCGAGTGATCTACCAAGCCAAGCATCTGCACAAGTTCAAAAATTCGACTATATAAATTTCAATATTAAAGACCTTAAGTATCGTGCTTCCGCTAACCCACCGTTATAGCTTCGTTACGACGCCTTGTTAAAAGTCGAGAGTTTGAATCAGAAAACGCCTGACTGACGTCAAACTGCAGTTAGAGGTCTCCGGTACCTAGCAAGAACGTCGCGCTAAAGGTCTCTATTATTCACCTGAAACGTCGTTCGCTACTTCCACCAACTTTGTGTAAATTAATGCCACAAGGAGCTTCTCCAAGGTAGGCTTGTTGTCACTCTGTCTCCAGTGAACCAGCATTTGGTAAGCTTGTTCTTCAATGCCTTCAGAGTTATAGTCGGCTTTCAAACTTTCTAGCTTGTTATGTTTAACATCAAGATTTTCCCCAATTTCCTGCCACTTCGTAGTTGCATGTTGAGCTACATGGAGGAGAAATCTTCTGTACTTTCTTTTATTCTCTTCCTGACTAAGGTCATCATTCAGCTGGTCTGCAAATAAATGGAAATTTTTCGTACTTTATCTTAACTTTGTGAATCCACAACAATAGACTTCTTTATCTTTATAATTCTCTTGATAATAAGATTATTTTTTCAAGTTGTATTTATATTCATGTGTCCCAGGAAATGACAAGAGGTCTGAATCGGGAAAACATTACGCAAAAGGTAAAAATGATTTTTAAAGGTTGTAAGAAAGGAGGAAGCAAGAAGGGACAGAAAGGCGAGAGGAACACAGAATCATGTTAAGGAAAGGCAAATAATGGTGGATGAATAAAGGAACATGAGCTAGAGAAATAATAAAGAATAATAAGAATGATAAAGCAAATAAAGCCAACAGAAGTGGGGCAAAAAGCTAGAGATAAGCAAAGTAATGCAGGGCAAACGATGTTAAAAGGGAGCAAATACGAAAACATGAAAATATGGGGAAATATGTGTGGGATTAATAGTTATTGGAGCAGATTTCGCATGACTGTGAAAAGCTGTGCCGTATTAGATCGTGACCGTTATGCTTTCTAGAATTTTGATTGGCTTTTTTTTTTCTCGCGCAATCTGATTGGTCTGACAGTGCCATGTCCCTGGCGTGACCATGTTCGTGTCGTGATTATGTCGTGTGCCGGATATTTGGATAGAGAGTGTTAAATTCTCGCTCAATGTGATTGGTCTGTTATATACATTGCCGTGTCACGACCATACTCGTGCTGTGAGCTTTCCACAATCAGAAGTAAACTGCTCTAGTGTAGGCTGACAATATTGAGTAAAAGGAATAGATATGGAATACGAGGGCTTCAAAAATTAAGCGGTATAATTATCATAAAATTAAAAATCTCATACTTGAGCCATCTGTGAGATTCGATTTTATTGCTTCAAGATGGTCGATATAGTCGTCAGATGATCCTACAATAGAGTAGTTACAATTAAAATTATAAAACATCTGATATTTACAAGTTTTGTTCATGTATGCACATCGGTTCTCACTACAACTATGTAAGAAAAAATTGCTTCTACATTGTTCATCCTGTTATATACCCCATCAGTGCATCCCAAACATCTGACAGCTTTCGGGACTCTTATTTTATTCTTATCGTTAAAAATATACACTTATTTCAATAAAGTTAGTGACCTGATAAGCTATAAAGCTGAGACCGGCAAGGATTATGGGTAGATACATTTTACACGTTCAACCGCTTGATAACTGTTGATGGACTTGAGATCTTTTACCAGTTGCAGTCTCACCTCCTCTTATCATTCTCAACTGCTGCAGCTTCTGTCAAAAGCTTTACTTGGTAAATATGATATATTTCCCATGATTCTTGGCGGTCACAGCTTTCTAGCTTTTTGGTTTCTAACTTTATTGAAATAAGTAGATATAAAGCTAATAGTAAATAAATAAATAAATAAACAAACAAACAAACAAACAAACGAACAAATAAATAAATACATAAATGAATACATAAATACATAAATGAATAAATGAATAAATAAAAACATGGAATGCTTAATATTTGCTATACTCTACCTAACGACATTGCACAGCTCTTCTCTTTCTTTAGTATTGTTCTTATAGGTTTTCCAGGGTTGGGTGATATATTTTTGTTTTACTGGGGGTTGGGCTTGGAAAAATCTAGAAGGGGACCTGACTTGAATGCCATGTATACTTGCTAGTGTACTAAATGAGTGTAATTATTGCCCTTATTTTTCTTAATAAAAAAATCTAAGCATGGAAATCGCTAACTGGAATGGAACCTTGCACTGACCACTGGTATGTTAAAATGGAATGAATGGATGAATTCAGTTAATCTATTTAATATTTTCTTTTATTATATAGATATTGATGAAATACCAGGTTTTCTCTAGTGTCGAAAACTTGATATCTTTCACCAGTGGAAGATACCATATCTTTCACACGTGAAGATATCGCTGTTGAATCGGCTTGCTATTTTAATAAAGAATTTTTGAGCTTTTGTTTTCATTTAAGTTTCATCGATACCTATATAATAAACAGAACGTTACATGGCCGCTTGGAGATACGAATTTTATCTTGTCGTGTTCATTACAATTGAACACTCGAAGATAAAATTCGTATCTCCGCACGCCCATGACATATCCTCTATTGCTAAAATATGTTTTAATAGCTAGTTAATGTATATCGGATTCCATAGAATTTTAGCAAAATTAATTTCCATCAATTTAACCAATAAGACACCATTATTTCACCACTGTTATGCATTTTATGAATTTCCTGTGGTGTGGCATGAGGTACTGTACTCTGTACAATCAGTAACCCCTCTTATGCAGTAAAAATCAATCCCAAGTGTTTCCCTACTATTATTTATTAATATTGATATTGATATCGCAAATCATTAAAACCAAGGCTGTGTCAATCTGCCGATCGAAGCAGTAGGCTGAGATTGATATAACAGCTGCATGAGGTCTTAATAATTTACTATATTCCACGAAAACCAATTCAATGATATTGTTTTATAGTACATTTTATAAACTAAGAATAAAAAGACGAAAAAAAAATAGCAAATGTATCTCAATCTCCATGACTGTGATCTGGAGTGAACATGACATGATAAATGTGTTAACTGCAGAAAAACTAAACAGCAAGAGAAAATGACCTAAGTGAAGAAATCCCCTCGCCCCATTAGTCATGAACACTCTTTGATGCTATTTTTAGAATCATTCATTTGATTCTTTGTTTTTCTGCATGTGCATACTGCACGCACTCAGTACTCTGTTTGCTCACGTTTGTTTTCTTTTGTTTGAAAATAGATAAATTTTATATAATAGATTTTTACGAGGAAAAAATTACAAAACAAAAAGGTTTGTTTACAAAAAGAGCGCGCGTCTGTCGTCAAACTCACGTAAACAAATTTGATCTATGCGGAGATTGGCTAAAAACGCGACATATGGCTATCTGATTGGTCCAGTTTTGACAGGTAATGACAGCTCTATGCAGGCTGGCATTCAACTGGTTTATCGCATTTGTTCAACTTGCTAGGTAGTCTAACTTTTGCGGTATTTCCGGTGTTTGAGCAACGATTTTGCCCTTGAAAGTTAGGGTGTTTTCACTGTATTTCCGGAACCGCGACACCTTAAGGAATTTTATTCGCAATAACGATCCCACCAAACCAGTTTCCCGCCATTTTTATCTAGCTAACCATTCTCTTTCTGACTTCATTGTTTTCGGTCTTTCTTTGCTTAACGGCAACAATGATTGTCGCAAGACCAAAGAAATGCGGCTTATTCACCTATTGGGCACTCTTAGTCCCAACGGGATTAATGAACGCTTTATTTTCAACTAACCTTTTCTTTTGTCTTTTGATTGTTTGTTTTTGTTTCCTTGCCTACCTTGCTCTCATCGGTTTCTTTTGTCTTATTCTATCATATATACACTCCTTTCTACCACTTCTTTCTCTTTTACTCCGACGAAGGACTAGCGTCCGAAACGTCAGTAAGTTTTTTCATCTTTTCACGGTGTATAATTTACCTTTTCATCATTACTGTTTCATTAGAAACACCGACGCAGCTCACACTAGTTTTTAGCTAGTTATATCTTCTTAAGGAATTTTAGACGAGTTAAAACCCCTAGTGAAAACACGGCCAAGAAAGGAGAATTGCTCGTAAAACTTAGGAAAAAAGCCAAAGAAAACAAGCATTTAGCTGCTAGAAAAAAAAGAAAATTCGAGTACTCGAAGAGTTTGAAAAACATTTTCAATGTTCAGATCGTTAAATGGACATTTAACCTGTACAAACACTCAAGAAAACCAGCTTATGAACGCTTTGAATGCACAAGGAGCCGAGAGACTGAAAAATATATTGATCTTCGATCGAAACTGGAAGAAACCTAAGCTAGCAATGGAGTACTTTGAAAACTGTTTTTTAGTTGATCTTGAACTATAAGTGCAAACTTTGTGCCACTTGTAGTAGTATTTTGTACTCATAGTTTCGGGCTATTGGAAAACAAATTTCGGTAAAAAATTTACCGTAACTGGAGCGTAAAATTGTCGATGCTCGTTTGTAAAGTAAGATTAAGTTTCTTACCATAGATTTGTTCATTCTTAGACTATGGAAAATCATTTTTTGACTTCTCTAACACCATCAAGGGTCAAGCAAAAAGATTCATTGTAATAGTCGTAGCACAAGCGAAAGAAAGCTTTACTCGTCGAAATGAAGTACCAATCAAATGTGCTTCAAAACGACGTATTTTCCTTTTTTAGAGGAAAGACATATTTTTAATATAAATAAATAAATAACTTAAATTTAAAATGTCAAAATGCTTTAAATCGAAAACCGAATTCCTGTGATGTCATTTCTATGTTTAAGTTTGTATATCAGGACCTTCTCGAAAATCACATTTATAAGTGAAGAAGCTTCCTGTTAAAAGATGAATGTAAATAAATAATTAAATAAAACATGGTTTTGAGGTCATATCTATGTTTCTATACTCTGATAAAACATAGCTCTTCAGCCAATCAGAGCGCGCGTTCGTGAAAATCTATTATATAAAAGCAAACATCAAACAGCGCGTGCAGTATGCACATGCAGAAAAATAATGGCAAAATTAAAACCCTATTGTCGGCTCAGAACTAACGCGCGTGATTGGCTCATGAGATTTGATTGACAGCGAAAACAGCACTTTTTTGGTATCTCAGTCTGGTTTGTGAATGCAACGGTTCACCTTGGAATCTCAACATCGATGGCGGAAAATTTATTTTTTACATGTTTTACATCCTCGTTTCACAACTTTAACTCTTCCCAACTTATTTCCTGACTTGTGATACACAAGGATAAGAACATGATATGCTGTTCCTACGCTTTCTGTTACAGGTGAGTGAAAAACAACGCCAAACATTTGTTTTCAATCAAACTAAACTTTCGAAGAAAACTCGACTTTTAGAAGTTATTTCATGACAAAAACAGTTGTAAAATCATATAAATTCTCTTATTAAGAGTGGCTGTCCGTAACGGTCGAGAATGGCTGTACATCGAAGGAATTTTCAAAGTTCTCATATTTTGTCAGAAGATACCCTTTGGTAAGCTCTTTCAAAAAATCTAATTTAAAACTTCGAGCGCTTTTTTATTTTGGCAAATTTTACGAAAATGTAAAAATCGACTTCCGTTCTGCTCTGGACCGGGGTGAACAGCCCAAAATATTATCCAAATTTAAGAAGGCCTCACTCGTTCAAAAATACTCGTATCGATCTGATACTTTTTTAAAATTTTAACTAACTATCAGACTCCAAAAGCGATAAAAAATATGTTTGGAAAAATGATTTTTTTCTCGCTTTTTTGGCAATTTTTTTGATGGCATTTTAAGGAGCTACAACGCGAAGCAAATTTTAGCCTTAGTTGAATGCCCTAAATCATCACCTGGTATATATTTTATTTTCACTAATACTATTTGATTTGAAAGCTTGTTTATTGAACTTCTTTTCCTGAAAGTATCAGCCTTGGAACGCAAATACTTCCCCGCAGTCAATCGACTCTTCTATGTAGCATACGGCGGTCTAATTTCGGCTTCAGAATCAAAGCGCCTGCTTCGTGAATGCTCAAAAACTTTCTTGGATCACCCAGAATGAGCATTTAGATTGTAAACAACATTAGTTTGATGTCTGTAAACTATTATCCAGCTATATATTATTGATTTAATTTTCGTACTGGAATTTTTTAGACCGTAAGGACTTAAGCGTACGAAATCTTTAAGTTAGAAAAAAACCTAGGTATCCCATCAAAGACAAGTTTTTTTTCTTATTCTTATTTCTTTATTTTTGTTGAATATACTTGCTCCAAATGCTCTCCAATTTCAATCAGTTCCACGTTATTTGTAGAAAAAACAAACCCCTTTCTGTACTTTCTCAAAATTAATGGACCTATATTACAGGACATTATGATTGAATAAACAAATTGAATTTGAGAAGCGTGGCACGTGAACGTCGATCACTTGTACATTTCACTTCCATGTGTATGATTGCGATTTTTACGAAGTTTCAAAACCTTGCTTTCAATGGCTCTACGTTGTAATCCTGGTTACTTAGAATGTATAGCGCTGAAGGAATGCACAAAAGATGTGTCTGGTCACTTGGGTTGGTTAAAGTTACGATCAGAGGATCAGATTGATTGCGAAATTAAATTACTTCTGGCTAGAGCAGTAAATTTCACTTTATTATATTCGATCGAAGGAAGACGAACAAATTACGACTTATAAACTCTATGTTATCATGCCCAAGGCATTTTTTCAGTGGAAGAGGCTCACATGCATATGACAATCTGCCCAAAGCATCGAGCCGAGTATGGTATTCGGTGGAGAAGCTGCAAGATCAATTGCACTGTCCCTGAAGAAGAATTGGCTTTGCACAAATTTGGTAAAGCAAAGGGAAGTGATAGAGTCAACAGCAGGCATTCTGCATTTATCTTGAGAAAAACGAAGAAGTTAATTGCTGTGGGATCTCGTAAGTTATTAATTGATTAGCGTCTATGAATCTTTAAATTTATGCTGATAATGTTCCAATAAGAATTGATAGCTTATTCATATTTTATTTTCCTTGTGATAAGCAATGTGTCGCCGCTGTAATCAGTACATTACAAGTCTCGTAGAGGATGCGCCGCAAGGAGTATGTCCAACAGTTACTGTTAAGCCACCAGAAACGCTTTCCGAAGTAAGAAATTATTTATTTATCATTAAAATAAATAAGTCATATATAAAAGCATAGAATTGCTTCCCTTTTGATTGCCAATTACCTTACCAGGGAAAAATAATAGACCTACTTTTGGGACCGCTTGTTTTTACCATCGAGAGGGGACAAGGTTTTTGGGGGGGGGGGGGGGGGATCATTGAAAAAATAAGAATTCTATTCGCACAGTACTTTGGCAGAATGGCAGAATGAAAATAAATGGAGGGACCATTTTCATAACCATCATTGTTGAAGGGGTCAGATCAGTTCTTGTGGGTTCAGTACTAGGCAAATACCACCGTCCCATCCCCTCCCCTCTCAGGTAGGAAATGAAAGGAGTCCTAACGAAATGAATTTTTTGTCCTGCTCAAGATGATAAAACAAGGAATCTAATTTGTTTTAGGTCAAGGACTCAACAGATAGCGATGTCTCAGAGGGTTTGACCGAACAGTTTTCGAAACTTGTAGTGAGAGCGGAACATGACGAAACATTTCTCTCTCCAGAATCAAGTAGTATGGCCTCGTCAAGTGATGCAGACCAAGCCTTGAAGGTGGAAGACCCACGTGATAAACTGAATGAATTTCTTTGTTCTTGCAATATTTTGCCTGTTGAGAAAGCGTGGAGTGAATGGAACGAAGTTAGCGAGAAAACGAAAAAGCGATATACCAAAAAGGCTACTGAAGTTGTGTCCTCGGTGTTGAAAACTCTTTATCCGAATGATACATCGTCTCTCTGGTTAGCATTAGTCGCTTCTCCTGACATGAACAAGGCGCTGGCAATTGATGATGTGCCCCATTCAACCAAGAACTACTTAGAAGCCTTGGCGGAAGCTTATAATAACGCTGAGAGATGGGACACTCGTAGGCAGATACTTTCGATATTTTCAGGTGTAGCTGACTTTCAGACCATTTCAAGGTATTTGCCAGGGATCACCAAGTACCGCTATACTCTGGCCAACCTACGCGGAAAGCAGTACGGGGTTGGTGCACCTGTGCCACATCAGACAACAACAACAAGAATACGGATAGACCTGAAACAGCTTGATCATTTTCTTTGTTTTATCACCAGTCCTCATATTATCCAGGACCTCCCATTTGGCCAAAGGCGATTAAAGTTATCTTCAGGACAAGTTGTTGAAGTACCTAACGTGATTCGCACCCTTATACCCCAGAGAATAGTACGTCAGTACTTACAGTATTGCCAGGAGACTGGATTCAAAGCTTTCAGTGAGCGTACGATGCTAAGAGTTTTGTCTGAATGCAGTGCAAGTGTTCGAGCATCGCTTCAAGGGTTAAACTACTTTGCCGCGGAAGGTGCTCAAGCCTTCGATGACCTAGTCACACTAGTTCACCATATCTGCGAACTTGGTCCCGGGAAGGAATGGGAAAGTCGGGTGGTAGAATCTCTCAAGGCATCCAAGATTTATCTGAAAGGCGACTTCAAGGTATGTAACATAGACCGAGTTTGAAGACACACACAAACAGGACGAAAGGTATTATATTCTAAGTATAAAATTTGGATGGATACTCTCAATGATCAAGTAATGAAGGCAGCCAATAAAGCCCTGAAAAATAGCTAACTAATTTAATTGCAGAGCCCGGAAAACAAAGGATTTTGCATCATCAAAATGCAGCTTTAATCTTCTTTCACGAGTTAACTGTGCACACACAGAAACGCCTTTTCTAAGCCTCTATTGTAATCTTTTCTAACTATATTGTCTTTTCTATTTATGGTTGTGTTTCAACAGACTCATCTCAGTGAGACATCAACCGTTGCTGACCACTGCATCATACGCTCTCTCAGCGATCCCACAGACAAGGATTTCCAGCAAAAATGCAAATACCACCAACACGATGAGTTGTGCAGCCAATGCGAAGGGCTTAAGTCCATCTTATTAATTAGATATTACAAGTAGGGTCGAGGAAG
This sequence comes from Actinia tenebrosa, assembly GCF_029948245.1. Lineage (NCBI taxonomy): Eukaryota > Metazoa > Cnidaria > Anthozoa > Actiniaria > Actiniidae > Actinia > Actinia tenebrosa. The sequence goes on along the minus strand of NW_028292569.1, from coordinate 4,574,013 downwards.
CCACGTTTGCTAGCGAGGAAGATAAAGATGAGACCATCTTCCTTCTAAATTCATCAAAACTGGCAATACAGTCTTGGAAACGTCATTTGCTTCGGTCATCTCATCAAGATCAGGCCCGGGTAAACATCATAGAAGCACTTGATCATGAGTCTATTTTGGTTGTCAATGACTGGGCAATGAAGTTTTTGCCACAAAAGTACCGCGAGTCCCAGACCAACTGGTTCGGCAAAAGAGGTATATCGTGGCATATATCTGTGGTATATCGTCGTGTTGAAGGAGTGCTCCAATGGCAAGGGTTTATTCACGTGGTCCAGTCTTGTAGTCAGGATAGCCTTGCAGTCGTGTCTATAGTGCAGCACGTGTTGAAAACTGTCAAGCAAGAGCACAACGAGATCAAGAAAGCTTTTCTTCGCCAGGATAATGCAGGTTGCTACCATGCGGCATACAATCTCCTATCATGTCCAGAAATCACAGCTTCCACTGGTATCAAGATCGTAAGGGTAGATTTCAGTGACCCTCAAGGTGGGAAGGGTGCTGCAGACAGGCTGGCAGCAACCTGCAAGTCACATGTTAGGATTCACATCAACGAAGGGAATGACGTTACTACAGCCATACAGCTAAAGGATGCACTGCTCTCCAACGGAGGAATACAAGATGTTCGAGCTGTTGCTATTGAAACCATCTCTCCTACGAAAATTGAGTACGCCCAAAAGATTCCAGGCATAAGCAAGCTCAATATTTTCGAGTTCAGCTCCAACTCCATCACAACGTGGCGCGCCTACGACATCGGGAAAGGAAAAGATATTCGACTGGAGGAGCAATCTACAGGTAATCTCGCCGTAAAGTGAATTAGATAATATTCTAGTCGACTTTGAACATGAAACTGATATACCTCTACCGGATGAAATCAAAGGGCGCCCCATTCAGATTAGTACAGGAAATCGAACTACACACTCATTGCTTCACTTTCATTTTACGTATTGATTCATTTCTTTGCAGAGAATTGTCACTCTTGGCTGCAGTGTAGTTTTTCATCGGGTGACTTTAAACCATTTAAAGACGACAAGTCTAAAGCTTCTGTGACGACACGTACAACAAAAGAGCCGCAGATGAATGTCTCCGAGCAGCCCGCGGATACCACACCCAGTCTGATGTATATTCCTGCCCAAAAGACGGCTGCGTGCGAGTTTTTCAAAGATTCTCTGCCCTTGAAAAGCATTTGTCTCTTGAGAGATGCTCGAAATCTCTTGAGAAACAATCGCTATTTGATCTTGCTAAGGTCAAATACAAAGCCCACTTGGAAGAGGGGGTTGGGGTTCTACCGTCCTTAAAATTCTCGTCTAGTAACATGAGGACCTCGGATTTACCTGCTGAAGAAGGCTGGGCTCTCAAAGAAAATAAAAAGTCTGACCACTTTAGCGAAAAACAGAGAACCTACTTGGTCAACAAGTTCAACATTGGGCAAACCTCAGGAAGAAAGTTGAACCCAGAATTTGTAGCAAAGGACATGAGACGTGCTCGAGGTCCCGACGGCTTGCGTCTTTTCAATGTCTCAGAATTCCTAAAGCCACAACAAATTTTGTCCTATTTTTCTCGTCTTGCTGCCAAAGTACGCCAGACCGTCCCAGATGACCTTGCTATCGACCCAAACGCAATAGAGGAAGAGAAGAATTTTTCCAGTGCAAGAGAAACAGTTATGTCGACTCTCCAATTACAGCACCCTATCACTTACGACCAATACGATATATGTTCCATGATCAAAAATAACAGACTAAGAACTCTCAAGGTACCAATGCTGCAGATTATCTGCGAGGCTCTAGAGTTAAATGTTCCCGTTCCTCCTAAAAGGCGCAAAGCACCATACCTTGATTTAATTAAGAATGTCGTTTACGATTGCGGCTGTAATTGATAGAAGCCATACAATTGTTCCTGTCAAACAGTTTATTCTAGACGAATGAATAGGAAGGAAACCGGTTTGTTAGCCATTGGCTTCTCTTAAAACAATAAGGACGATTCTCGATTTTTTCATTTAAGAATTTAGTTAAACCAATCAGTTCGGAAACCCCATATAAAAACAAACAAAATCAAACAAAAAACAAGTGTTGACGCGAATCAAATATGTGATGTTTTGAAAAGGGTTTTTAATTAAATAATTCTATGGGGTAGTAGGAAAGTAACTGCCAAGCACTTTAGCCACTAGTTATTATTAATTTTGACAAAAGTACAGAAACGTATAAAAATTGTTCGTTTAGGGACGGACCATTAGACTTTTGAAAGGGGTGGGGGTTGGGCAAAAACCAAAAAAAAAAAAAAAAAAAAAATTAGAGCACAGCTTTAAAGATTGAAAAAAATGTGCATAAGAAAAGTGGCAGAAAAAATTCCTTGACTCCCCCCCCCCCCTCCCCCTCAAATATCTAATGGTCCGTAGATTAGTTTATATAATTCAAGAAATGTACAAGTGATCGACGTTCACGTGCAACGCTTCTCAAATTCAGTTTGTTTATTCAATCACAATGTCCTGTAACTAGGTCCATTAATTTTGAGAATATACAGAAAAGGGTTTGTTTTTTCTACAAATAACGTGGAACTGATTGAAATTGGAGAGCATTTGGAGCAAGTATATTCAACAAAAATAAAGAAATAAGAATAAGAAAAAAAACTTGTCTTTGATGGGATACCTAGGTTTTTTTCTAACTTAAAGATTTCGTACGCTTAAGTCCTTACGGTCTAAAAAATTCCAGTACGAAAATTAAATCAATAATATATAGCTGGATAATAGTTTACAGACATCAAACTAATGTTGTTTACAATCTAAATGCTCATTCTGGGTGATCCAAGAAAGTTTTTGAGCATTCACGAAGCAGGCTCTTTGATTCTGAAGCCGAAATTAGACCGCCGTATGCTACATAGAAGAGTCGATTGACTGCGGGGAAGTATTTGCGTTCCAAGGCTGATACTTTCAGGAAAAGAAGTTCAATAAACAAGCTTTCAAATCAAATAGTATTAGTGAAAATAAAATATATACCAGGTGATGATTTAGGGCATTCAACTAAGGCTAAAATTTGCTTCGCGTTGTAGCTCCTTAAAATGCCATCAAAAACATTGCCAAAAAAGCGAGAAAAAAATCATTTTTCCAAACATATTTTTTATCGCTTTTGGAGTCTGATAGTTAGTTAAATTGTTAAAAAAGTATCAGATCGATACGAGTATTTTTGAACGAGTGAGGCCTTCTTAAATTTGGATAATATTTTGGGCTGTTCACCCCGGTCCAGAGCGGACCGGAAGTCGATTTTTACATTTTCGTAAAATTTGCCAAAATAAAAAAGCGCTCGAAGTTTTAAACTAGATTTTTTGAAAGAGCTTACCAAAGGGTATCTTCTGACAAAATATGAGAACTTTGAAAATTCCTTCGCTGTCCCGCCATTCTCGACCGTTACGGACAGCCACTCTTAACTATCTGTTTTACAAAGTAGAGTAATGCAATTAATTCTAGTGTTAAAAGTACAATCAAAACAGGTCAAACTTACGAACAATCTTCTTTTTTGCGAAAACTCTAAAATGTGCTCGGCAATTTTCCAGAAACCGTTGCTAGGGTGACCACTGTTAGGTAGTGAGAATTTCAAACGAATCAGGCTTTTTTATCGCTTTTTTCTTCATTTTTTAAAAATCTTTAAAATCTTATTTTTTAAATCTTAAAAGATTTAATAATAGGAGGATCGCGATACAAAACTTATTGCGATTTTGAGCCGACAATACAGGCCAATACGGAATATATTTTCTCCCAACTAGCCGCCAATTTAAACCCGTATTGTCGGCTCAAAATCGCAATAAGTTCCACTGGTTATAATTATTGACCACTCCCCCTAGAGGCTTATCAGTGACAACGTATATAAATAATAATATATAACATATAATATAATCACTAAGAATCGAAGTAGAAGATTAAAAACTAACTTGAAATGATTAATAATATTAATTTGTACAGGGCTTCTGACAGGATGCGCGGGTGCGGACCCGCATAATTCGCCTTTTTCCGCACAATCGAACGATTTTCGCATAATCCGGCAAAATCCCGCATAATTCGTCAAAAACCTAAAGAAAACTTAATAATCAAGAAGAAATGTATTACAATGTTTACTTATTTTAATGAAATTTTACGAATTTACAATTTTTTTTAGTTTACTTACCAAATTTCAAGCAATAAACAGCGTTTAAAACTGTATATTGAATCATACGCCATCGTATAATGAAAACGAACAAGGCGTTCTTAGTTTAAAACCGTGAAAGAGCCTGGTAACTAGCCTTAAATAAAACTTACTCTCTGATTGGCTAGAAGTCAAACAATAGCAGCCATAGATAGCAAATGATAGTTCTGGTTAAGGACGGTGCCTACTATTGTCCACGCGCACACGTACTGCGCATCTACATTCGAGGAATTTCAAAATTCATTACTCGAATTGCAGGAAATAAAACGTTTATTTTCAATAAACGTTAAACAGAAAACGATCTTAAATAACCCAGGCTTGTTAAAGAGATAATTTGCTAAGGTTTAAGTATTATTGACAAAGAATCATAAGGTTTTTTGGGCAAGTTTCAGTGAAAAAATGACAGACTCATAGTTCTAAAAAACCAAATCCTTTCAATAATGAAGCTTTTTACCGTTTGTTTAGATTTAATCCTATAAAACTTGAATAAAAACAAACAAGAAATACATATGAAATTGAAAATTTACCATTTATTAATATCTAGGTGTGTAATTATAGTTTTGAAAATCTTTTTTTGGTCGCTAAACACCTTCATCATGAAATTCTTTTACTTTGGAGTTCTCAATCTAAAAAATCATCTTATTACGTACCAAATATTTCAGAAATTCCTTTCTGCCGTTAAGTAAAAAGTCAATAGTAACTTCACTTCAAACCCAATAGTCTTCCTGGAACTATAAAGCTTATAAATATCGAGATTTTCTCTGTGTTTTTTGCTTGCATGGCAGGAAGCAGCATATGTTTAGCTTGACGTGCAAACGCGCCGAAAACAGAGTTTGTCACGCCGTTTTTTATGCTGTGTAACGCTTGTCACGCATTCGGCATCAGATTTATCCCTAATAATGTTCTTTAAAAATTCGTATCTCTTAAAAACGCCTGGATACCCCTATTTTTTCTTCGTTTAAATGATGGAGTAAATGCTAAATTAGCCTCGTGAAATGAAATTTATAAAAAATAATTGGTTTTGAAAAGAATATGGACACAATCTTTATGTACCTACTGATCGAAAATAGGGAGCACGAAGCTAAAAAATTATATATATTATAGCCAACTATTAAAGTAATGGTAGAATTGGGTATATTTTAGTAAAGAAACAAAGTGTCAGTCATTTAGGACGATTTAAATTAGAAATTTCTCAAAATCTTTTATAAAAAAATTTTTTTCCTGGTGTTAGTAAAATCATGACGTCATCACTTTTTAACGATTTTTAAGCCTTATTATTTCTTTTAAATGCATGGTGACCCCTATTTTTCTAACCAGAATTTGACAACCCTTTGATAGGTTAAAATAATTCACATAGTCATTTAAAAAAATAATTGATTCTCAATTAGTAGGCACCGTCCTTAAATGCATGTATTCGCAGACAAGATTTTCCTGCGTAAAATAATATTTCTCTCGTAAACATTCGAGACCTAGCCATTTCTAAAATATCTCAAAATGGATAAATTTATTATGAAGCCGTCAAAAACGGAAAAAAAGAGAAGGAATTAACACGACTTAAATTATGCTATTTAAGGATTTTTGATTTTGTGGAGCGAGTTTAATAATTTCCTATAACAAGGAGTACATAATAAGATAAGCTATTAACTACGAATATGCGAACGATGGTTGTGCAAGGTGAGGTGAGGTAGTAAATAATGTTGAGATTTTTTGTTCAGCTTCAAAAACAGATAATTTTAAAGCAATGTTTTGGAGAGAAGCTTATCGAGAAGAATTGCGTGTAGTGTGAAAAACATGACGATTACACGTTTGGATTAAAAACCTGAGATAAACAAGGCCAGTGTCAAATAAAGAAGCAAAATCAAGGTAAAACTGTTAATAATTGCGTAAAACTTAAGTTAAACAAAGTTTGGATTTAAATAAAGAAGCAAAATTTTTAAAAAACGTGTATAATCCTATAAAAAAAATTCAGAAGTTTTTTCGATTGTGACGTCATCCCGCATCCTATTCTACATAATTTGCCTTTCTCTCCGCATAATCCGGAAAAAAATCCCGCATATTTTAATTTTTTTCCCGCATCCTGTCAGAAGCCCTGCATACTGCTCATAGGTCAGCAAATTGAATATACCTTGGCCATCAATGTGAGAAGCCATCACATTTGCCGAGGGCAAAACCAGCCAAAGTCCTTCTAAGACCTTGGAATACTTGTCATTATTCATTCTGTAGTTTTCATGATAGAGAGGGGTCTCTGAGTAAATCCAAGATGCATCCTCTGAAACTTCTAACTGCTTGTGTGAAATAACCACTGGCTTCACATAGAATTTTTCCAGACAGCCACCTTCCTTGACAATTGTAGCCTTCAGCTTTGCAGCTTTGCTCAATATTTTTAAGATGGCGGCGAAAACGAGAGAGACTGTGGACGAGTATTTTGGTTCCCAAAGCACGCCTGGTCCAAATTTTCGGGACCCATAAGTCCTTTCGGTCATTGTACCGTTACAGTCTCTAAGCATGGAGACGGAACGGACGAGCGAGAGACTATGGAAGGGTCTAGCGATCAGCATAGTTTGGGTTTCCTGTGGCAAGTGATCCCATGAGTCTTTGCGCGTAGAAGAAGACCTCATAGCCGCCACTTCAAATTTGTTCTTAACATTTTTCATCGTTTTTTTCATCAGAAGGCGTCGGAAAGGCTCTAAACGAGTACAATTACAGAGTAAGCTGATCTGTTTACCAAGCCATTTCCTTTCACCGAACCATACACGATTATAACGTTTGGCAGAATATTCAGGTTCCGGCGTTGAAATTACATTGTGCCAACTATTTTGGTTCCAGCTGCGTTTAAAATCCACGAAAAACTTTCCAAGATTATTGCCAAATTGTAAAGCATATGAACTGATATGACACTTCTCTGTTTGACAACAATGCGGCAATTTTTAATGATCACTAATGCACATTATGCGCTGTCAGATAAGGTCCTGGGAAAGAGTCACGACTTATCTAACCCCTCCCCCGGTAGAATAAAATTTGTACCATTCAATTTTTGTTTTTTCGGTAATAAGCCTGAAGCGAGATGACGTTTTACCCCCGTCTCTAGACCATAATCCTTTTCACATTGCTTTTGTTCTTTAATTATGACTATTGTTCCTGTATTCTCAAAAATTTTAATATGAAAGAATTTTAAAAACTATTAGGGTATATAGTCGGGGGTAAAACGTCATCTCGCTTCAGGCTTATTGAAAACTGATTGCAGTTTTTAGGTTTCAATCAAAAAAGCCAATATTTTACTTGGTAATTTCTTATGCTCAAAACAACAAAATCAAAAAAAATTGAACAAAATTTAATTTTCTTATCAGTTTGAAAAATCAAATGGCTGGAAGGTACACGGACCTAAGATGATCATTCTTTATGTAAGACTGTGTTGGAAAGAACTAGACAAAACAGAAGTTGTCGGAAAATAAAATGTAGGTTTTGTATCTTAGCAGAAGTTCGAGCAAATTATAACTTCGAAGGAGTTGGAAGGACTAAGACTCTATAAATATATTTCTTAGAGAGAATAAGAGAAAAATATCAAATGCCCTTGGCGGGAATGGAACCCACGTCTTTCGTGTTCCAGTCCGATGTGTTAACCACAACACACACCGAACGCATAATTTACTACTAACTATACTATAAATATATTTGTTTTTTTTGCACATAGTTTTAATAAACGCTCTAATGATTGTTTTATATCCAATGTAAACAGTATATTCGACGTGTCATCACTCATGATGGTGCACAAGAACCTTAAAAAAGATGAAATATATAGTGTTGTTTCCGTTTTTTTCTACGAATTTCGTTCATTTATTCATATTAATGTTTTGACCGGCCTGGATGGCAAAATGTCCGGTTTAAAATAGTTTTGCCGAGCCGCTGTTATTTTAAGCCCTGGCTAGGGGCAAGTTTTGTCCACAAACACCTTGATATTGGTAGGAAAGCAAAGTTTCAGCTCATAATATAATAACCCTGCTGATAACATAATAACCCTGAACACACACTTTTAATAAGGACACACATTGGTGCATTAACTGTTTCCAGTGTATTATATAATGCCGTTGAGGGTAGGGGAAAGTAACCTTTTATTGCAATTCAAAATTAAATGTATACCTTACCTCCAGAAGTAGGCTTGTGTAGAGAAAGCCATTCCTTAAATTCCATATTGACAATTTGGTTTTCCTGATCCAGTACACTGCATTTTGGTTTCTGCTTAAACACACCAGTACCAGGGAAAGCACAAATATGGACTGCTATGACATAAGTGTCATCACCAGCCCCATCTACTGGGAAGAACTTGATATAATAATCTTCACCTGCTTTAGGTTTAACCTGTTCTCCAGAATCCAAAGCCCAAAACTTTCGTTCCAAACATTTAACTATACTACGATGGATATTATCTTTCTCTTTGTTATCTTTGATCTTTTGTCCTTTGATGAGAGATTGTGTATCTTCTATTCCGAAGTACACTGTCCCTCCCTGAGTGTTTGCAAATGCCACTACATTATCACTTAGCTTGTCGCAAAGGCGTTTGGCCAAGTTTTCATCCTTGTTGGGATTGAGCAGCTTGTGTTCCTCGGTCATTGTTTCATAAGACAATGTTTCATCCAAACGAAATGATGTATGGAATTTTGGATTGTTTGCACAGACACACCTTCTCTTCTTCCTATTTAGCAGCTCACAAATTCTGGAATACAAAGAGACTTTGTAGTTTCTTTCTTCACTGCGCTGTCGAAGGTGAGAATCATCAGTTAGAATAGTCACTGATGACTTCCTTACAAATATGTAAGTCATGGCACCGTTGGTTTTAATATCTAAAATGTCACCAATTGAATCTTTTTCACCACATTCACTGCCAAGTAAAGTCTTTCGTTTCTCATACAGGTCTTTCATCCAGTCATCTCTATCTTTCACTGCTGGTTTCTGTGTACTGTTAATTCTTATAACTCCCCCACTTGTGTTTCTGAGTGCAATTTCTGCTTTAAGGACGTCTTCCACTTCCTCTTTCCTCTTGCTTTTGTCCTTATTAAAATTGATATCAAAATCAATCACAATTTCTGCCAGCTTGGCTAGCTCATCTTGGCAAGGTATACTACTTGCTGATCCTATTGATTCAGAGTAAGATGTGCTCTCTAATGATGACCCATCATCATCAATAGAAACATCGCGTTGCTGCGGATCAACGTCCCCTGCGCCTTCAGCTTCTTTACTTTCATCGTTGTGGGGCTGGTTACTTTTCTTATTATTTTTCTAGAACAATTTTTATATATGTGCATGAGGATATATATGAAATATATATTTGTACTGCAGTTGCAATGTATCAAATTGAGCTGATCCTCGCAAATTGAAAGACTCAGAAAAAAATCTGAGTCTTGAACAAGATTTGAACCCGTGCCCTAGCTGTTCCAGTGCCATGCTCTAACCACTGAGCTACCAAGTCTCATATGAGACTTCAAGGACACATTAGGTGGGTTTATTGGTCTGATAGGAAAGATAATGTGCATGACAATATATATGAATATATATTATTATTTATATAAGAACACAATTTTGAAATCTATGATCCTTTTACTGATACTTTCAAGATCATTATTACAGTTTAAATGACTTACTACAAAATAATTCTTTTATGCATTTACCTACAAAATTTTAGTCTCCTTCATAGCTACATTTGTATGGTTCCCAGATCCCCCTGGGCTATAGAGGGCTCAGGAGAATCTGGGACCAATACTTATGACTGTTGCAAAGAAGAGTACAAAATTTACGATCATCAGAGATAATATAAATTTCTGAAATCCAGTTCTAAAGCAGCAAGAAAAAAGCAAGAAAACACCTTTTGTGTGTGTGTTATTCTGAGTTTAAAGTTACATGCCTCCCCCTGCAAATCTATTATTATTTTATTGTCTCCCAATTCAAATTTATTGCATAAACCCTCTTTATTTGATAGCTTCTCCCAAAGAAAATAGTTAGAGTCCCCTCGCCACCCCCCTAAAAAAACATACTGTAGTCTCCTCAATGCAGCCAGTATGCTTCCCTTCACTCTATAGCCCCAGGCATGTACACCTATTTCAAAAGACATTGTCCGTTGTAGATCTGAAATCTGATATCTGAGACCAAGTAGCATGCTGCAAATTGTAATGTATTCACAGCCAAACAACATAGTTTTCTTTCAGATGGGAATATATATATGCATGACTTTTCAGTTAAAGAATGTGATTTTTCGTATTTTAGCTGGAAAACATAACAGCACAAACATTTGGTTTAGTCTCAGATCGCCCATTTCAGATCTCCAACAGACAACGTTTTTTGAAATAGATGTATCTTACAGTAAAGAGTGGTTTCTAAATAGTTATGTGCTTATCAATTTCATTGGTTTCATAAAATACACAACATACCTCCATTTGAAGCACTATGCCTCTTTTTGCTATTGGGTAAACAGAAAGAATATTAAGTCAATTAATGTAATGATCCAATTAAAAAAAAATCCATACTCTGTACTAGTTCCTAAGTCCTTTTTTCACACTTCTTCAGAAACAATTAAATCAATGTTAATAAATATATATTATATTTCATAGCTTGGCTTGCCTTTTTCCACTGCCTAACATGCATGGTGAACGTAGCTTTAATTGGTTCAGAAAAAGCCCTCTAATAACAATCAACTGTCTTGACTGTCACAGAATTCATTTCTGTTTGTAAAATACAGTATTAACATTCTCAGTGTCTATGCTTGACTGTATATCCCAGCTGGGCATTAAAATTCATATTACTCCTAGTAATTCTTACAGTACTTTATGTACTGCATGATTCTACATGAAGTTAAAATAGTTAAATCCTCTTCTTGACTGTGATAGATTATAGAAATCAAGAGTGGTTTTTACGAGTAAAGTGCACTTGGTTCTCGTCTCTGGGGTATCGAGGCTAAAAGTTTAAGTTCCGTGGGGTCTCTCCCTTAACTATTCTTGAGGGTTTTTCTTTGGGTTATCCAGTTTTCCCCAATATTTCTGCCCTGAAAAGATTGTTTTTCATATGTTGAGCATGAGCAGCAAGTTTCTTGTGACAAATTTCTGGACTGCCCGAAGTCAAGATTCCAGGTAAAACTAAAATGCTTTGTGACTTATTCATTATTTCAAAATAAAACGGGATTTTGAGGTTTGAAAATATCATAAGCTTAAGCTTCGATGTAAGGGTTTTTTGGTTGAAAAATATCATTTTTTTGTAATTGGTTAACACAACTATAATGGATAAATCTGATCTTTTAAAAGTTAACTAGATTACATTTCTAGAGAGCATTAATGCCAAATATTCGTGCTCATGTGATGTACTAATATCTGGAATAACCGGTTTGAAAACAGGTTTCTCATGTGATTTCTTCTTAGGGAACTGTTGTTTCAGGTCAGAGATGTTTTTCTCCCCTAAAGCAAGAACAGGGAACAGAAAAAGATTCTTACGATATATAATAAAATCTCCTGACTTCACAGGTAACTCAAGCAATAAAAAGGTTTGTTAGCAGTTCCAGGGACTCTGAATAGAATAGAATAGACTAGCAGAATAGACATCTTTAGTTCAGGTGCAATGTTTTCCCATTTCAAACCATGTGTCATTCCCTAGAGTATTGTTTCTTTTGTTTCTTATTGTATTCTTCTAAGGTTGTGCATAAGAAGACACATGAATATAGATACAACTCAAACAAAGAATATTATTCTCAAGGGACACGTGGGCTGAAATGGGAAAACATTACAAAAAAATTTTAGAATTTTCCTGACTGAATACAAAATTCCCTAGTCTCTTAGATTTCTTTCCAGTAACCAGTAACGCGGCCACCCCAGACAACAATCATGATGTGCACTTTGCAATAGACTGCCATCAATCAAACATGTTGATGTCATTTACGCGCGTGTGTGATTGAAAAGGCGCCAAAACTTGTCGATTGTTTACAAGTATTATGAGCCACACTCACCGGGCCGATCCGGGTTGATCCAAATGCATGTTAATGACCTCAACGTGCTTGATTGACAGCAGACTATTGCAAAGTGCACAATTTTTGTCTGGGTTGGCCGCGTAGCAATGCAAATGGCGGTAATCCCAAAAGTAAAAAGAGGACGGGTATTCATCGAGTGTTACACGCTCGACCAAACCCAAATTTGGCGTTATGTGTGAGTTCAAGTAATACGCGATCGATATATAGTCGCGCAACTCGACTGCAAGAAGGGATCTTTCAATAGATAAGAATTAAAATTTGAACTGAACGCGAACATTCAACATTTTCGATCAAACACAGCAGCCTGGCATCACTTCTTGTATACGAATTCTGTTTTTCTATGCACGATAAACTTAAATACTAACTTAAATTGACATTTTCACATCATTCTTATAAATTTCGAGTGCTTACCATCGATTTAAATCCTAAGTTTGTCTGAGTCTTCGTCGTTGTTTCAGCTTCTCTCTTGTCTTTATTCTTCGCTCGATCGACTCCCTTTTTCCAGGAATCCTTTAAGCTCCAATGTTTTCAGGATGATGCAATAAGCCTGAAGCGAGATGACGTTTTACCCCCGTCTCTAGACCCTAATCCTTTTCACACTGCTTTTGTTCTTTAATTATGACTATTGTTCCTGTATTCTCTAAGAAATCAGAAATTTTAATATGAAAGAATTTTAAAAACTATTATGGTATAGAGTCGGGGGCCGGGGTAAAACGTCATCTCGCTTCAGGCTTACCACAGGCAGCCCAATTCTTGTTAAACATAAAACTTTTCTTACTTTTCATAAGAGCGGTCTACCTTTAGTATTTAGTAAGGAATCATATGGTTTTTCCTTCCTTCCTTCCTTCCTTCCTTCCTTCCTTCCTTCCTTCCTTCCTTCCTTCCTTTCTTCCTTCCTTTCTTTCTTTCTTTCTTTCTTTCTTTCTTTCTTTCTTTCTTTCTTTCTTTCTTTCTTTCTTTCTTTCTTTCTTTCTTTCTTTCTTTCTTTCTTTCTTTCTTTCTTTCTTTCTTTCTTTCTTTCCAGTCAGGGAAGGAATCGCATACTTTAATAAGTTAATTAATTGACATTTAGTGTAAAGTTGCTAGGTACGAAATTTGATTTTATCCCCAACCCCACTAGATCTGACCTCTTTCCCTTTCCTTGAATGATGTAATCAACGATAGAACGATTAACTTCATTACAGTGCTGGTAAAAAAAAACTTCCCATAAAATTCTGTGTTCAATTCGAAAATTAAGGAAAATAAATTACTTAGTTCCGGCAGCAAACTGTAAATCATGCTAATCCAGAACACGAAGTATGACCTACAGAATCTATAGCAGGCCTAACCACATCAATGATACCGTCAATTGATTCTTTGAATTAATTTAATTGTCGGGTGTGTCTGCCACCGGCTTGAGGAATTTCAATCCTTCCTCAAAGAATCCAAACGTGACACGGCTTGATTTATTTATAGATTCAAGGTCGGAGTTACCCTTCAACTCAAAAACACTTCAATTCAATGAGATGAATTTCACTGTTTTAGTAGTGTTTTCTCATTTTTATAATTATTTGTTGGGTGGGGGGGGGGGGGGGGTATTCATGCTTCCATCTATTCCTAAACAAATTAGGCTTCCTCGGAAAAACAAAGGTTTGAATCTTGTTATGAATCGTATTTAAACAAAATAACGCGTTAATTTCTTCGAATTTCGAGTTCAACAACAGTTTAAGTTAGTTAAGTTGACGATGGATTTTGAGCAAAAACCTTCATGTCCGTTGTATTTGTCAAATGTTATCTTTAAAAACAAAGAATGCTTATCGGTTTTGATTATCGATTATTTTGAATACAGTCGCCATATCTCAAGTGAATTCTCCTCGTAACTTTCGAACTATTTGAATACTTGAGCCTGAAAAAAACATCGAATATTCATTTTTTGACTAAAATGTTGATAAAATGATAAAACTGCTTAATTGATTTTGAAATGAAAATCGTGTTTCGAAAATACATCGATAAAAGTATCAATTTTGAAAAGCTATTTTAAAAAGAAGATTTAAAAAAAAAGATAGATAGAGGCTCAAGATTCCGTTACTTTTCACGTTATTTTCCAGTTGCAAATTGACCCTTTAAGTGCCGTAACGAATTAGACAATAATCAAGTCTGAAATCAAATCCTTGAATGCATAATTAAAATCTGTCTCGAGTCAATTGATTTTTTTTATTACAGTTAATTGAAGCTAATTTTGTTAGAAATCTTTCTAAATTTTTTCATCAGATTAATGTCAAAGATTCTTAATAATACGTGTTGGAAATTGCATTAAAAGGGAAGATTCTTAGATCACTTGGATTATTGAGTAGATTGGGTGTCAAAGAGGCTATTGAATAACCCACGTGACTTCCGAGGTGACTGTGATTGATTCCCAAAAGACACAGTCTAATTATTCTGATGAATTTTGATCTGACCAATCAGTGCGTCCCTTGGGTAACCATTTCAATGGCCTTGTCAGTTGTGTGGTTGACAGAAGCACCGCGCGGAACGCGAATATGAATACATTTGATCTCCAAACATTATACTTCGGTGGTTTGTGAACGCTGTCTTCAAACTTAGCAGAAAAGATCGAGTCTAGAGGGTTATTCTTCGCCATTAATGCTTAATGAACTTCGGTCTTTGACCGATAAAGGAGTGTAGCTTTTTTTTTGAGCATTTTATTTGATTTTGAAGAGAAAATGCCGAGAGATCACTACCGAAAGGCTCCTGATAGAGACCATTACTCTCAGAACCATAAGACGGATCGCCGTGAGCATGAAACAAATGGCAGTCAAGAGCTCGACGAAGGAGTTATTGAAGTCCAAGTTATCCCACAAGATGATAACTGGGGGTGAAACAGCGACGACCATAACTGAAACCGCTACTTCTATAGTGACACTTAGCGAGGAAGACATTAGTGAACTTGGCAAGGAAAAGAAGCGTTTTTCGTTTGCTTCGTGTCTAAACATCAAACTCATCCCCGCTGGAATCTTAAGTCTACTGCTCATTATCTCACCGATTCTTTTCATCGTTTTACCCGCGGTCTTATGGAAGCCTCTGATGTGTGGAATCGAATGCGATGGTATGTTTTGAGCCTAGCTGTGAAAGAAATCGTTCTAATCGTAGGAATATGGGCTTTGTATTTCCGAAAGACGCGGGTGAGAATGCCGAGGGTCAACGTCTTGCGAGTTGGGATCATGACGCTCGTGTTTTTAGTTCTTGTGTGCTACTGGCTATTCTACGCTTTGAGAGTCATTGCCAACAAAAACGACTTGAACCTCGCGAATATTATTCACTTTTCATCGACTTTATTAGACACTTTATTATTCCTACATTATCTGTCTGTGGTTGTTTTATGGCTTCGACATTCAGAACCTGTGTATAACCTCAAAGTCATCCGAAGTACGGATGGTGTGAGTCAGTTTTATAAGGTGGGAACGATGTCTATACAAAGGACTGCCATATTTGTGCTCGAACAATACTACAAAGATTTCCCCGAGTATAATCCTTATATGATGTCAGTTCCTGCTCGTGCGGCCACCAAACAGTTCTCGACTCTAAAGTTCTACGATATCGATGGCAAACTCACCGACAACAGTAAAATTAATCCGCGAACTCGAGCGATCATTACTTCGAGTTCCCAAGGCCGAAGGAATCCCGGACGAAACGACCGATTTTACGAAGAAGCTGAGTTTGAGAGGAAGGTGAAAAGACGCAAAGCAAGGCTAATGGCAGCGTGTGATGAAGCGTTTGGTCATGTTTAGACGTGTTCAGTTGGACAGAGGACCCACTGTTCCTATGGATCCGGAGGAAACCGCTCAGTCTTTGTTCCCTTCATTCGCGCGTCCTTTACAGAAATACCTTCGTACCGTGAAGCAACATCATCGGCATAACATGGATGCCATTTTAAAACATTTATCTCATTGTCTGGCGTTTGATATGTCGCCTAAAGCCTTTCTGGAGCGGTATTTGAGCGAACAACCATGTATTGAGTATATTAGCTCACGAGATACTCAAGAATGGAGTTTAGTTTGCGAGGAACAAGTCACATCGGGACTGTCCAACTCAACCGTCTTTCAACTAAAGAATGAGCAACTTTCTCTCGTCGTGACGGTCAACGACATCCCGTACTTTGATCTCTCGGAAGAGGAATTCGATTTTGAGAATAACAAATTCGTCCTGAAGTTGAATTCAGAGACCTCTGTCTGAAAGGATTGGAGGAAGATAGAGGAACGTTTGTTGACATTGCGTGTAAATATTGCTCGCATTTTTAAAACTTGATACCCAAATATGAACTGATAACAAAAATTGCGTCCCATGAAATCTACACGTGTTGTTCGTTTCATGAAATCAACGCAGAATTTAGTTGGTTTCTATTTGACACTGGAATGGTTTTTCTGCGCGTTTGCACTGAACTGGCTTCTTCGAAAGCATCGAACAGGCTTTCTTTAGCTAGTAATGGTTTTTCTGATGTAGAATTCTTCGAGAATTCATAAGCTTTATCTACCTTAGATTCTATTCAAAAAACCAACGGAACAAGGTTTTTTTGGTAATATTTTAGGAAGATGTTTTTACATGACTTAGAAGAAGATAGAATCTGCGCGAAATATAAACTTCAAAGTGTGAGGACAATAGTTTTTTCAAAACCATCTCCGTTGTTGAAGTACATATATTATTATTATAACTTACCACGTTGTACAAATCTTTCCATAATAATCTGTAAAGTACAGTCTAGCTTAGAGTTTTATTTCAATTCATGTCTGGAATTAATAATATTTCTTAGGACGGTTTTTTGAAGTGTGCACTTAACTTTCTCTCCGGATATTAATATTATTCGTAATGATTTTCTTTGTTTTTGAGAGCTTTTTTTAAGTGTTACAACTTCGTAGCTCACCACTCGTCCAATATCTGTAATATGTTTACAAGTTGGGAACGCGTTTATTGCTAGGGTCATGGCCAGTGATTTGTAATACTAAGGTATCATTGTTGTTGTAAATTCACCATTGATCATGATTTGGGATAAGTTTTCGTAATCTTAGGCCAAAAATGGGAAGAGTTTACAAGATTTATGATATTCTTCAAACAGGCTAACAGAATAAAATAACTACTATATGTATTTTCACAGGCAGGCAGGGATGTGAAAGGTTGTTGTCAAACACTACTCCGTTATTGTTTCAAAGCGGCTATGAATGTCTAGTATTCCATCGCACAAATCCTTCGCTTAACTGCAAGACAAACAACGCCAAATTCGCCTCATGAAAAAGCTTTTTCATCTAAATGAATTTCAAATTCAACTATTATTGCAAATAAAACGCCGTCATGAAATCACGTATGGAAGACAAAAGCCTACCAAACGCGGACTTCGACAGGGATATCAAACATCCAATTTATATTGAAGAGAATAGAAATTAGCAATGCCTAGCGGCCCAGTTCATGTCTCAATAGAAAGTAAGATAGCAAAATTGATAAGGCGTGCTTTGGAGTCGATGATAAGTTGAAAATCTTTGATCCAGTAAAAGGCCTGTCTCGAAATTTGCCCGACATACAAATCCGCGGTATAAAAAACCATCGAACACAAATCATAAAACAAAACAAGTAATTGCAAAAGAACGACAGGAAAAGCATCTTATTTTTTGTTATTTTACTGTTGAAATTTGTTTTTTTAATTTTTAGCGAATCAATATTATTAATAATTGCAGCTCAGATTTGGTCGTTTGCGTAGAGTATTTTTGAATGTCGTACAAAAATTAGAACAAATCTTTTCAAAATTGGAATATATTGTTATTTAGATGGTTAAAAGTGAGATTGATTTAATTAAAAGGTGTGCTGTTTGTTAGTTATAATTCAAGTATAAATGTGTATGTATATATTGCAGAATGACTAGGAAGGAATCTTTGTTGACCGGTTTAAGGCTTTGATTTATGTATCGGATCGGATCAAAGGGCTGGTCGGGTCTGGTATGTGTTCACGTCTTATCTAACCACAGGAGGGCCTGACCGATAAAATCAGCAGTTGGAAAAGTCAATTGAGGCCGCGGGCGACTTGTTTCAACACTGACGAGGAAAACGCGCCGCTTGTGATTTGCCGTAACAACTCATCCATAGTGAAATAAACACCAGAGGATAAATCTTGTTTGACGTTACGTTTATCCGCGATAGGAAGGATTTATCGGTGTGGATCAGACTTATTTATACGCTTCCGACAATCCGGCTCCCAAAGTAGTAATTCGATTTTGCTCACAGTCCTCGTTGTTATCACAGTTATGTGGTGGTGGTCTGCTTGTTGGCGTTGATTCTTTTTTCAATGTTCTTTGGGACACTTCTTTAGAATGCGTTTGACTGTCAGTTTGTCAGTCGGGTCTGAGTGGTCTGTTCTCTTTTTCCTTTCTCTCTTTTTCTCCTAATTAGCGAGTTTCTTATTGCGAGTCCGGCAATCGCGGTATCAGAGAACGTAACCGATTATCAGGCTCTTCTAAGGGGCGGAGGGGCTGAATGATACTCCATTACAGAAAACGGGGCCGCCGATTCTCCACAAACGTGTCAGCGGTGATAGTTTTAGAATCTGCTGAATGCTATTCAGTCATTAATCGGCTATACAAAACACCAATTTAAACGGAAAGCAGACGTCTTTTTTTTTTTTTTTTTTTTGCCGGGACAAGTTGGACTGTGGTAATTTATGAGCGGACGTAACATGCGTAATAACACAGCATTATGCGCATCGCGTCCAAAAATTATTCCATTATAATTCGCACCCGAATATACAACGTAATACAGCGACTATGTTTTTGGGTCCCACTCATTGTACCATTTTTTTATCTGGGCCTTTTGGGTCACAAAGCACCTTCCGACTTCCATCTTGCTTGGACTTGATAAATAGAGTTTAACCAGTATGGAATAATCAGGTTCAACATCGAGTTCCCCAACGAAACTGATAAAAATTGAATTGATGGTTTTCAAGTAATCCCAAGAAAATTCAAATAACAAACACATGGGCGGCATGTTGATGGTCATTGGACCACTGTAATAGGGGGGTAATAAAAAAATACACCAACCATGGCCGTGGATTGTTTTGATGGCGATTGACGGGTACGATTT